>NC_056726.1:966426356-966451356 GCF_019279795.1 Protopterus annectens
ATCTGCTGATTTAGTCCGCCAGAGACCACTGACATTGGCCTTGACTTCTGAGAAGTAATTGCCAAAAAGGAGTGGTCCAAGGACTGTTCCCTGAGGGACTCCACTTGTGACTGGCCTCTTTGTAGAGGTGGACTCCTCAATTCTAACTTCCTGGATCCTGTCTGTGAGCCAGTTGGCTATCTACTGAGGGTGTTGGTTGAACGCAGAAACACCCTTATTTTGAAGGTGCTATTGCCTTCCTCTTATGGTGAAGCTATTTCTGGAGACATGTATATAAAAAAGTACTTCACACTTCGAGCTCTTCAACAGCTTCCTCCAAGATCTCAGAGAAATCTTTGAAAAGACTTTCTTTGGATCTAGCAGTATCCTTGGAGCCATTAAAGAAGGAGAAAAACAAAACTCTCAGATCTGACTTCTTCGGATCAGAGAAAGGCTAAGAATTTACCATCAGATCTTGACTCTTTCTTTAGATTGGAATTTTACAAAAGTTAAGGATTCTTCAAATCCGAAGGCTTCAGATCAGACAAAAATTTTGAATGTGATTCCTTTGCGTAGAACAAGGTACTTCTCGTTAGTGGACCCAGTCCTATCAAGTGTATCTTCTCCATTTTTGGACAGACCAAAATCAACTTCAATGCATTCCTCTCGCTTTTCTAGAAGCCTTACTGTAGAGGATGTGGAGAGGGTAATGAGACAAATCCTTTCATTGTAGAGTCGGCCAGCTTTTACCTTGTTTGCTACCCCATCGGGTCAGGAAGCCCATGCATCCACAGTGCCACTTGTAACTTTTCCTCCTCTGACTCCTTCCATGGTCTCGGAGCCCTTGGATCCGAGTCATCCAGGCCAGTCTGCTTCGGATCCAAGGATTGTTCTACCCTCTGATCTGTGGTTTGCTCTGAGCTCTTCGATACAGTCTGATACCCAGAGCTTTTGGAGCCGGTTGTACCTTGTTGGATCCGAGGTGTTTCAGTCAACTCAGAGAGATTCGGAGCAGTCTCTGCACCTCGGAGCCTCTGCAGTGATAAGTTCAGATCTGATTTCTGCCTCGGAGGGGGCATTCCTTGGAGTAGGGAAGGACTGGGGATCAGAAAGCCCTTTTCTCGGATCTGGGTTCCTATCCCTCACCAGGTAGGTCTGCCTTTAGGACTTTGGAGAGAGGCCTGTCATCACCTACAACTAGGACAGTGCCTTTCCCCTTTGGTCCTGTACCTCCATCGATCCAACCTCGGTGCCAGGAGTCTCAACTAACCTCTCCTCAGGAACAGCCGGAATCACAACCCCGGGACTCCAGTCTGAGTATTCCGATCTCTTCTGATGCCTTCCCAGAATATCCCATTGGGGAGGTCCCTAAGAAGAAGACCTGCAAGAAGAAGCATTTAGATTCCCCTGAATCTGTAACATCCAAAACCACCACCCAATCAGTAGCCAAAAATTGGACTCTATAGTTCCAATGTAAGGTTTTTTTCCACACACAAGTAAAAAAATCAATAAAAAACACAGTCAAGCGCCTTCGTCATCCAAGACTTCTTCAGAACTCAATTCCGATTCCCCTGAATCTGTCACCAAAGATGCAGATTTTGAGAATGGTGAAGGGTCCCCACGGTCACCTCCTGATGATTTCATTCGGAGACATCCTTGAAATTTTGATACAGAGAGGTGGCTGGAAGCCAAACAACCTTTCATTGGAAGAATCTGTACTCCTGGAGGCGTTTGGTTCTGGCCAGTCTGCTTCGTGGGGAACTCCACCCACCAACAAGCTCAATGACTTGGTCTCTCGGCAGGCATGGAAGGAACCTGACATCATTGAACCCATTCCCCGGAAGCCCGACATAATCATGACCCCGCTGGAGGATAGACAGGTCTGGTCCAAAGGTCCCCTTGTTGATGCCATGGTCCTAATGGCTGCCACTAAAAAGGAACTTGCAAAAGAAAGTTCCTGTATTTATCTCCCCAACAAGGAATTGTGGATGATGGACAGATTTGGGAAGTATGTCTATGCTTCAGCAACCTTTGCCTTAATGTCTCCAAACTATTTGGCACATTTCAGCAGACTACAGAAGGATCTGATTAAGCAACTTTAGATATCCTTCCAGAGACCATTTCTGAAGAGGTGAAGGCTTCTGTCACTTCTCTGATAGCGACCCTACAATTGATATCCATCTCTTCTATGAGGCTTGTTTCTAGTGTAGCAGAAGACGATTAATATCCATCTCTTCCATGTGGCTTGTTTCTAGTGTAGCAGAAGGAGCCTCAAGGGCAAGCAAGTTCAGGCATATCCATTAGGAGACATGCCAGGATGTGTTTGTGTGATTTCAAGGAGCCTTTTATGTCTGTTTTTCCTTTTGATGACATGTCTATTTTTGGCCCTAAAGCAAAAGACATTTTGTCTAGGTGTGAGAAGGATGGAAAGACCTTTTCTGCCATGGGCATACGTTTTTCCACCCCTCAAAAATCCTTTTTGAGGAATTATCAAGACTGTGGAAAGGATTCAAGAAATCACAAGGATCTTTCCAGGACACATGGGGAGTATATTCCCCCAGGGGTAGATAGGAAAGTTCAAATGGTAGATGCTGCCGTCACACCAGAGGAAGCCTGACAATATCAAGGGTCCAAAAAATCTTTCTTTGGCAAACCCTTCCAGTGCTCCTAAATGGAGGCCCAACTGTCCCCCTCTGAAGGCAGTCGGGGGTCATTTGTCCCTGCACCAGAGAACCCAATTAGAAATGACAAAAGATACGTGGGTGCAGAAGTTCATATATAGATGTTATGTAATACCATTTTCCCTTCCTCCTCTCAGTTCCAGAAGAGTCCCTGATGTTCCATCCAGTCAGAGGGAACAAGCATCAATTCAAATACAAAAGCTGCTAGATAGTCATCCAGGAGGTCCCCCCAGACCAGAAAGTATCTGGAACTTACTCAAGATTATTTTCAGTGTCAAAGAAAACAGGGAAATGGAGACAAATTCTGGATCTCAGGAACCTAAACAAATCTGTTCAAAAGACCAAGTTCTGGATGGCCATGATTGAGTCCATTCTTCTATTTTTGGAAAAGAATGACTGGATGTGCTCAGTAGATCTCCAGGATGCATACTATCTTGTAAAGATGAACAGATGATCTTTGAAGTTCTTACACTTCCATATGGGAGCCAATCATTGCCAATGCAGAGTGCTGCCCTTTGGTCGCACCACAGCCTCCAGGACGTACCCCAAATGCATGGCAGAAGCAGCTTCTCACTTGAGACTGTAGGGATTCCAGGTGTTTCCATACATGGATAACTGGCTCATTTCCGCCCCAACCAGGCATTAGCTTATTATGGAAATGGAAAAAGTTGTCCAGATTTGTGCACTGCTAGGAATAACCATAAATTATGAAATATTTAGTCTAGAACCAAGTCAGAGTCTATAATTCATAGGAGTGCTACTCAACACAAAATAAACAATAGCCTCCCTTCTTTTTTCCAGAATTCAAACTTTGAGATCCCAAGTAAAAAAGATAATTGGAGTACCAGAGTTTCAGTCTGCCTGGTTCTTCAAGCACCAGGATCAATGGCAGCAGCAATCACCTTAGTTCCTTTGGCCAGATTTCATACAAGGATTCTTCAGTGGATGTTGGCATCTCAATGGTCAGTACTTCAGCATCCTTTATCCACTCAAATATGAATCGTCAACACTTGTAAGAAGGATCCAGTGTGGTGGATCCAGTCAGAACAAGTTCTACAGGGCAGTTAATTTGTCCCATCTCAGCCCAAGGCCACAGTGACCATGAATGCTTTCCATCTAGGGTGAGGGGGAGCCAAACCCTTTAGTTGAGGAAGAAAGAAAATGGACAACACAGATGGAATGTTATGGTGAGTACATAACTTTTTTTTCTGTAGTTTTATCTGATAAAAGGAATCTCCATAAAGAATCCTCATCGAGTGAGTTTTATTTTTTTTTTCCTGCAGGGGGAAATGCATTTTATAAAAGAATTAGTCAGTTTAACTGCTTTCCCCTCTTTAGAATTTGTGATCATACTATGAAACCAGCAGGAGGTAACTGTGAAACTTGGCTGTTGCATGCTTGTGTCATCAGTATTCACAGGAACATCATTACAAAGTAAACTTTAAAGATACTCAAAAAAGGTATTAGTTGCTTAATGTTTTTTTTTTCCTGACCGAATCTAAATGTCTTACTTCAAAGATATCTTATTATAGAACTTGTAAACCTTTACACAAACAGCAGAAGATAAGAGATGAAAAAAAATATAAGAAATGAGAGAGAGGTCGAACTACAACTTGAAAAATGAAATTAGCTGGACAGACAGATTAAGCATAGTGTGTGACAAGATCAAGAACATTTGAAGAAAATTTATATAAAGATATTGAGCATAATAGGAAATCCTTTTATAGATACCCAAGATGTGGAAGGAGTAAAGGCGCAGAAATTGATAAACTGTGCAGATTCTAAAATGTATTCTCAGACACAACAGATTATAGATATACTTACAAAAATCGTAGGCAAAACAGTTTGGCTGCACAAAAGGGGTAATAAGTTGTCCTACTGACATCCAGGTAACCCCAGATTTTAGAATCAAATTAGATTATATTGAAAAAGAACTGTGCAAACTGGATCCAAACAAAGCAGAGGGAGGAGACGGAATTATTAACAATGACCTGAGAACACTTCAGCAAGAATCATTATATCTCTTAATCACTAGGTCATATAAATATGGGGAGATTCCTCAAGATTGGAGACATGTACTTATTAAACCTGTCTTCAAGGGTAGGGAGAGTAGGACAAACCCAGAGTCATATAGACCCTTAAGTCTACTTTCATGTTATGGAAAAATAATGGAGAAGGTGATATCGGATAAGTTATTTTCAGAACTGGATAGGTTGGGACTTGAAGCCATGTATCAGCATGCATATGTTGAAAACAGATCTATTAACACCTGTAACATGATGTTGTATAACAATATAGTAACAGCTATTAATGAAAAATTGTGCTGTGATGTAATTTATGTCAATTTAACTTCAGCATTTGGCAGGGCAGACACAAAACACTGATCAGTAAATTAGTACAACTAGGTATTGATGTGCTCTTGATAAGTGCATAGCTGCATGGCTTACAAGTAGGACATGGCAAGTATCATATAGCAACTGGACAGGTGAAATCCTTTGTTTTAGTCAGGGTGTCCCACAGGGCTCTGTCCTTGGCCCTTACTTGTTTAGATTTTATCTTTCAGACCTAACTTTTTCATCTGAGGTGTTCTGCTGTCTTTATGCAGATGACCTGAAATTGGGTAAACTGATTACATGTGTTACAGATAAGGCATGTCTGCAAAATAACTAGACTAAATGACCATTTGGGCACAGGAGAAAAATGCTGATAAATACATCAAAAACTAAACATATTAGATTTGGGAGACATAAATTGAAAGGTGAATATTTAATATAGCACACAGCGATTGAAACTGTAGACTCATTTAAGGACCTCTGTACATGGGTAGATTCAGCTATGAGTTTTTCGAATCATATCGACCGATTGGTTAATGATAGTTATAGAACTATAGGGTGTATAAAAAGATTTGTAAAGTCTAGGAAATCAAAAATGATGACGTCATTGTTTGTTAGTTAAATTAGACCCAAACTTGAGTATGGAATAACAATATGGAAACCTTTTTTAAGAAAACCAAGCATGAGTAAACTGGAAAGAATACAGCGAAAATATACCAAGGGCATCCATGGATGTGAAAATTTAAGTTATTATGAAATGCTAAAATATCTGAACTTGTACAGTGTCTGTTATAGATATCTAAGAAGAGATCTTATTTAAGTATATAGGGCATTTAGAGAGAACGACCTCTGGAAATGTGTGGAGTTATCAAAAAGTACTAGAGAATCATCAGACAACCTATGTAGAAGATTCTATAGGAATGAGAAGTGTACTAATTGGTTCTCTGACAGATTAGCTGATGCATGGAACACACTACCAAATTACGTTAAAGCAAGTACTAGGTTAGATATGTTTAAGATTTTTAAGAACAGTATGGACACTTATTATGGGAACAAGTGTTATGGCATATTGCCAAGCTAGAAGGGCTTTTAATGCCCGTGCTTGAAATATTTGTATGTAGAAGTTGTGTTGTCAGTTCTTTCTTGAACATATTCAATCATTGTATTGCATAGTTTACTGCTACATCTGTTTACCACATACAGCCCCATTAAACACACACCCCTGCCCCCTACTTTCATCACAAGGTGTTACATATGTGCACAATACAATTGTAACAACTTGATATGTTTAATAATCATGCCAAACAGCTAGTTAAGTATTCTGCTGACTCTGTTTTCTTTTGATTAACATGATCTTATATAAGGAAACTGTACATGAACTGTAGTTAACTGTTTTTGTACTTTTCCTCAAGGTGCTGCTCTCTCACATTTTCATTAAGTGTCTTTCTCATTGGATCTCTGGTCATCATTTTATTGTCCTCTTTAGATGTACAGAAAAGATGGATTATTTATTGTTTTTGAGAATATAGACCATATTTTTAACTATTCTGTTTCATTAATTATATCGGGATTGTGTTAGTATTTTTGTTACTATAGTTTCAGTTATTTGTGCCTGACATTCTGTAGGGTATACTTTCCACACTTTTAAAACAAATAGCTTATTAACATTAACAAAACTTTTTTGTTTCTCAGTTTGCTTTGCTTCCTCTTGCTTTTTTGGCGAAAAAGTCTTATAGACCAGCTGCACTGTGTTTAAAACTGGGTACTTTTTTTGCTAGACTGTTGTATGTTTTTAACAATTTTATTAAATTCATATATATTTAGTCATGAGATAGGTACACATACGGTAATAGAAAAGAAAACAAATCATTACAAACCTTTTTCATTTTCATGCATTAGATGTATATATTTTATAGGGTCATGGATAAATACTAGGCTAGCCGCCTTGTGGGCCATTTTAAGCCCAGCCAGTTTCTCTTTTTGTGCTTGAAATAACCTATCCCATTTGGCTATTGATTGGCCTTACCATTCGCATGCTCAATAATTAAATATTACCCTTAATGTGAATAACTTGGATCATCCCATAGATAATTTGAGGGGACCCATGCCTGGATTAAAGGACCTAGGAGCTGCATCTTTCCATTAGTAGTACAGGGAGCAGTCCCAGTGGACATTCTCTATTTTCCATTCATCAATCTTATGTTGTGCTTAAAAATGGACAGGGATGAATTTTGTTTTATGTTGATGGGGACTCTGTTCCAGAGCAGCAGTATCCTCTGCTAAATGTACTTGCCCCTTCAAACTGTTCTATTGATGTGGCAGAATTTTCTGTTTTAATGATTGTCGTTCACTCTGTTACATAAATTGTTCAAGCTATGCCTTTCGAAGTTTTACATCTCTTTGTGGACATTATTCTACGTGCTTGATCTGATGTTTTTTTTCATTCTTCTTCAACTCATGGGTGTGGATCCAGTCCGTAGATCCAACTCTGCCACATACTCCAGAATTCAGATCCATCTCAAGTTCCTCCCTCTACCCATAATGCTCTATTCCATCCCCATTACCACAGATTTCATTTGCCGACATCGCAGACAGACACAGATTCCTCTCTTGAGCTTTAAAGATGGTGGTTCATGAGTTAATTCAACTTTCTTTTAACCGTATCTTAAACTTTAACTATCCTTCATTTTAGTTAATTTTGCAGGTCGTTAGAAGCTTTTAAATATTTTTCTGCTATTATCACTTTCCCACTATTCTGTTGAATAGTAAATCTTCTGTACCATTGCTGGTATTTTTTTCCTCTGCTTACCCTTTTTGCTAACAGGATATCTCTCTGTAATCTACCATTGTTAGTAGTTATTTTTTTCTGAGTTTTTGCTTTGTTTTTAAAGGGAAAAAAACTTTTTATTTCAGTGTTTTCCTTCTACTTTCACATTAATCATGTTGGATAAACCGACAGGATTTAAAAAAATGAACTTCTTGTGAGCACAAAATCCCTAATTTGGATTGATTTGCCTTGGAGCTGGGCACTTGGACACTACATGTTCAGTGTGGTCTACCTTCAACCCTAGGGCCTTGGCAGGTAAGTAGACCTTTCAAAAGCAAAAGCTTTCTTCTCCACTACATACTATTAGCTTCACAAAAAAGAGTTTACTAAGAAAGTCTATAAGTGCAAGTGGAAAGATTTTCCCTTTGAACATTGAGCAATAAGCTTGACCCTTTCTCTTCTCCACTTTTGCAGAACTTTGAATTTTTAGCTACCCTTTTCAAAGACAGGACTAGTTGTCTACCATTAAACTACAATTAGCAGCTATTTCTAATTCCCACGAAGGCAACAGAAATTATTCCTTGGCTTCATCCTAATTATGCAAAGTGTTCCTAAAAGGTATTTTTATTCTCAGACCACCTATAAAGGATCCCTCACCTCTTTGGGATAGCACAGTTGTGCTACAAGGTCTAACTCGGAAACCTTTTGAATTTTCAGCTAACACTGATTTAAAATTCCTTTCATGGAAAACAGTCTTCTTAGTAGCGATTACTTCTGTTAAGAGGATATCTGAACTCCAGGCTCTCTCTTCAAAATCCCCTTACATCATTTTTCGTAAAGAAAGAGTTACCTTACGGACCAATCCTTCTTTGCTTCCCAAAGTGGCCTCTGAAAATAACAGTAATCAATATATTCATTTACCAGTCTTCTTTCCAAATTTTTCTAATAAAGGAGAGTACAAGCTTCATCTCCTTGACATACATGGATTCTGCCTTCCCAGAACAAAACATTTCAGAAAGTCAGACCAACTATTTGTTTCTTTTTCACCAGAAAGACTAGGATTGCCAGCATCTAAGATTACTTTAGCAAAATGGATTACAGACTGTATTTCTTGGATTTATTCTTAACAAGGCAAGCATGGCCTTATCCAAACCTCCTAAAGCCCATGCAACCAGATCCATGGCTGCTTCATCAGCTTTTTGGTTTGGAACAGCTACTGATGAGATTTCTGCAGCAGCTACATGGTCCAGTGCTTATACTTTTTGTTACTCATTACAAATTGGATGTTATATCTAGAAATAGAGCCACCTTTGGTTCGGCAGTACCCCAGAATATCCTTCCATGATGACCACCCAAGGTCAGTGTAGCTGGGGACTCTCCCATGAGTTGAGAAAACATAAAAAGCACTACATCATGTTTAAAAGTTATATACTTGCCATAACTAGGCATCCATGTTGTCCATTTTTATTCTTCCTCAAATTCCCTCCCATCCATCCCCCATCCTGTTATTTCTGAAGAGACCTGTAAGGCTACCTGTTCGAACCTACAGTTCTGTGCTTGAGTCCTTTCTTTATCTATCTCCTATTCCTGCATTTCTCCAGCTATAGGGCTTATGGCAACAAACTTGATCTGAGGTCATATGGATGGAACACATTCAGCATTTGTTATCTACCAAATGAAAACATCTCTGCAGTATGTTTGGGGTATAAAACTACCCATGAAAACAATTCCATGCAGAAATGCTAACCCTTCTGGACTTTGTTGCATACTTGGAAGCCATACATATGTGCTTCTACTGTTTCTTTGTATATTGCCTTTCCATTCTCACTTCCGGTTCTTTTCTAACCTCTGCTTATTGATTCTTATAGTTAACATGCTTTATTTTATATGACCTATTAATTATCCCTTCTTTTAACAGCAGAATCTGTTTTAGACTCTCTTAAAAACTCAGCAAGGTTAGTCTTTCATTGAATATTTCCCTACCCCTTTCTATTTTTATGTACCCTGGTAGGGAAGACAGTTTCCAATGCACAGTCCAAACTTCTGCTTGGACTCATCCCATTGTGTTACCTCTCCCTGTCTAGCGATTTGCACCTAATACCTTGGCTGTTCTGCTATTTTTTTTCCGTTAAATTCCAGCATGCCTTGCCTTTAGATTGCTTTATATTGATGATCTTGAAATTCCTTCAAGTTTATGTCATACTTTTCTCAATGGTATCTTACCTATATGTGTATATATGATTTTATGACAAGTAGTAATTAGAACATTAAAGTCCTGTTCCTGTGATCACCCATTGATTTAACTGCACACCATTAGCTTCTAAAGAAGATCTATATACACATATACATATGTAGATATACATATATAGATATATATATATATATATATATATATATGTATATATATATGTATGTAGATATACATATACAGATATATATATATATATATAGATATACGTATGTGTGTGTATGTGTGTGTATATATATATATATATATATATATATGTGTGTGTGTGTGTGTATATATATATATATATATATATATATATATGTGTGTGTGTGTGTGTATGTATATATATATATGTATGTGTATAGATATATATATATATATATATATATATATATATATATATATATATATATATATATACCTTGACTACTAGTACAAACTTTTCTTTGAGTATGGTATTAACACATCACCCCTTTAAGAAGGAAATAAAATCATGTCAAAGCACTGGTCAGACCTCATTAATAACAAAAGTATAGTTAAAACAGTGGGTGAAAACACACATTGTCTGCAAAATATGATCCAACCTGAAAAAAAATATATTCAAGTAAACTGCTGGGAAATCCAGTACCAAAGGTATGACAAAATGTGGTACTTGTAACCAATGTAAGTACATCCTAATAGGTAGCATGCTCATACTAAAGGAGGCCACTTTTACTTTTACCTTACAGGGCTCCTATAATTGCCTGTTAGTGTGAGAAGTGTACACAGCGTAGTGTGAATCATGTGAAGCATTCTGTACAGGTGCGGGGGAGACGTCCTTGAACAGGAGAATTTATGAACATCTCTGATGTCTGGTCCAAAAACGAGTATGTCACCTTTATGTGCTATGCCATGCATGGGGAGCATGTATGTGACATATGTGTGACATACGGTGTACTTATTACATCCTAAAGGCTTTGGTATACTGGATAGATGTCAGACTACTCTTGGCAGGGAATCCCTTTTGTAAAGAATGCTGCAACAGTGAAGAGAAGGACATCTGTTGTTATAGTAGGATTTTATACAACTGTACTATTTGTGAACTAACCACATTTTGTTTTCATTCCCTGTAATAAGGTGACAGTGCTTACTATAGTAAAGTTGGGGAACAGACTGCAAGCATCTGGTTCATCTATGGGCAAATTAGCATCAGAAGATGAGCTTTTGCAATACATTTCTATATGTATGCTTGGCCAGTGTGAGTACTGCTTTGGGATGTAGACCCCATTGTCTGGCTTGCTCGTGTTGGTGCTAGCACCACATCTTCCTTAATGTGACTGCCACTGTCTGCCTTTGTTCTGTAATTCACACCTTTGAGAGTTTTCTTTGGTGATGGGTCCTTTGGACAGCGCAGTGGTGCAGCGGTAGCGTTGTTGCCTCACAGCAAGAGGTTCTCTGTTTCGATTCTTGGCTGGGGTGCCTTCTGTGCGGAGTCTACATGTCCTCCCTGTGTTCGTGTGGATTTCCTCCGGGTGCTCCAGTTTCCTCCCACATTACAAAGACATGCATCTGAAGCACTTCTCCTGGGCCGCCACTGAAAATTGGCTTTGTTCCAAGTCAGACTTTCCAGGTTAGCAAATGTTAAATAAAAAATAAGTAAATGTGAGTATAATGTATGTATGTATGTATTGTCAGTGCATGACATGCACTTATGACATTTGCCTCATTGGCTGATGCTTGACTGTTTGTTATTAATTGAGGGAGGTTTTTCCAGTCTTTCTTGCCCATTTAATGTAATTTTTAATTAGATACATTTTTCTAGACCAAGTATATGTAGATACAATCAAATCATAAATAAATGTTGAATAAAGCAGACAACCAGCGTTTAATTACTAAAATGAGTTGGAGCTCATAAACATAAAATGAATGTCCAGTCAGTTGAAGAGTTGAGACCAAACAAACCCATTAGGCACTGCTAGATAGATAAAAGGCAGGCCGCAAATGAAGATACAGATGCCTCTTCAGAATTAACTGAGATGTTTTTGTAAATCATCACATTCGGATAAATACACTGAACTCATTAAAACATCTCTTTATTCAAAACTTGTAGGCACTTTCGTTTTTCCATAACCTTTTGTGCCAATAGTAGCCCATATCACATGAAGGCGTGAACCAGTCAGAAGTTAGTATTTTAAAGATTTCACCTTTAAAAAACATGCAAAGTTCAAATTATCATTAAAACCTGGAGTTAAATACATTGAATCTAAGCTGCCATATTAATTCATCGTGCTCGTAATAATGACGGAACAGAGAAAGACAAAAACTCACTTATGTGACAGTGACTAAAACCAGTCAGAAGACTGACATTACATTACAGAATCAAGTGGAACAAAAGTTAAAATCAGGAGAGGAGCCAAACATTAGGAGGACATTAAGTTGACTAGTCTACTACTACTTTTGTAGAGAGGGGAAGGAAAGAGAGGTTTCATCTTTTATCAATACTGGGGCAACAGATTTCAGAGAGGCCCATATGTGAAGGCACAGACTATCACAGGGAACAGAGGTGAGCTGCAGTGGGAAAGGGATCAGCGTGATTATCAGACATAAAAATGACAGTAGCAGGGGGTTAAACATGGCAAAATGTGTTTTTAAAAATAATTTATTGGATATTTTGGACAGTGTTAAAGATATTTGTGACATTTCTAATGCAGAAATAAACTCCCATCTGTTTTAACGTTGTTAATTTGAGTAACAAAGTTTTAACTAGTGATGAAACAAATATTTTGATCAAAGGGTTAACTTTTGTCCCTTTAAGGAGGGCAGCATAGTTGAGACTATGTTCAGTTTTAAACTTTATTTAGAAATTTGAATTTAAAAACAAATTTTAACAGTGTATTAAATCTGAAAATGTGAGTTTAAGTAAACCTAGTGTTTTATGCCACTGAGTAATTGTGTTTTTTTCCCACTTAGTTGAAACAGATTTTGTCATTTATTTTGGAAAGAATTGAACTTTAAAAAGGCATGTACATAACTTTACAAGCAAGTTTTTAGCCCTGAATGGATTAAAAAAACATGATTTAAGGCACACAAATGTGGAGGTTTATTGTTATTGAGCAGTCACCATATGAAACAAGTGTTAGAAACATGTTAGCTGACTTTTTAAAATGGAAAATAGGAAACCTTTTACTAAGATTTGTAAAAAAGGAATTAAGGATAATAAATATTTGGATTACACCAGTATGCATCCATACCATGTAAAGAAAGGTATTGTTAAAGTCCGATAGTAAGGATGTCTAGACTAACAAATTAGAATGAGATGCTTTTAACTGTGAGCTAGGAGACTGTAGAATTTCTTTTGGATAGGAAGTACCTATTAGAGATGTTAGAAAGCTCACTAATGGAGGCATTTAGTAAAAGGTAAATGGAATATGCTGCTATCACTGTAGTTCGCTCTTCTTCTGATATAGACAGGGGAAAACATAGGGGTGGGGTAGTGGTACCTGTCATGCTTACTAGTGACACTCAGAAGATTAAGAAAATTGACAAACACTGGTTGGTATTCGGAGGACAAGAAGCCTTGAGAACGAATAAGTGACAAACCATGTTTTGCAGACAAAAGAGCTAAAAATATCAAAATAAATTTGGAACAGCCTCTTTGGAGTAATAGGAATGGTAAGACAAATAAGGTGAAGGGGATGTTTTCCTGTTTTGGGTGCAGGCACTATAAACATATGGTTAATAGTCTATTTTGTGGAAAACCAATACACTGGAAAAACTGTTAGGTCTTCTGGGAGGTACATTTGTGAAACAGTGTTTGGTTTATTATGCTCTATTTATGTCTTGTCAGTCATTTTACATAGGATGCACTATTAAGAAGTTAAAAAAATAGCACAGCTGAGCAAGTGAGAGCTATTAAGAGAAAAGATTTTGAAGAATACTCTTTGTAAACACAGGAAACAATGTCAGAATTTCAAAAGGTTTTGGAAAAAGTTAAACCTGATTCCGGGGGAAGAGTTGCTGAAATGTTATTAGGTCACGACTGACTAATATGGGATTTAAGATTCAGTGCATTTAAGCCTCCAGGTTTGAATGACATGTTCTCTAAAGCTGAAATCTTTAAAATACTGACTGTTTTTTGTTTGGTTCACACCTTTATTTGATATGAGCTACTGTTGGTTCAAAAGGTGTTTGTTTTAGCATGCCTAAAGTCTGATGAAGTTCTCAGTACATTCTGGAAAAAACGAAAGCACTTAAAAGTTTTGAATAGAGAATGTGGTGTAGTGAATGTCTGAGTTCAGCATATTTATGTTTTTATTTTCATATAGTTTGTGTTTGCTGACAGACTGTTTCATGTTAACATGTTCAAGTAGATCAGTAGATACAGCTGTGAATGGTACACAGTCAGACAGAAAGATCATGTGTCAAGATAATTCCATATTATTGCAAACAATGGGATCTCTAAAAATGTGACCGAATTAGCCATAGAGGTGAACAAAGGTAAACAACACATAATGAAATTATTGTACTCAAAAGTAAAGGGGCACGATGCACTAGGCAGCCGGTTGCTACAATCTTACTCTCATAATGTCAACTTGTCTTTGAAGCTTGGATACCGGTGCCAGTGGCACAACAAGTAGCACGCTTGTCTTTGGTGCAGAATGCTGTGGGTTCTGTTACAATATCAGGTAGATGGATTGCTGACACTGCAGTGCAGCAGAAGAGAGTTGCTGCTTGAGTGTGCCATACGTCAGACGAGATATTAAACCAAGGCCCCATCTGCCTTAGTTGGTGGCAGTTCAGGTGAATGTAAAAGATCCTATGATACCTATCAAAAGTAAGGTTCATTTAATTGACACAGCAAAAACAAAACATTGTTTGTATATTTACAAAATGTATATGTTTACAGGTACAGCATTGTTTAGATATTTACAAAATGTATATGTTTACAGGTACAACTCTACACATTCCTGTATACCATTGTCATCATTATTCTTCTGTAATTGACCCTCATGCTCCTTTTTTCACAACTATAATGTAATTTTTCACAATGTATCCGCTAAAATTATTTTACCCTTAAACAAAATTTCATTCATTCTTTCGTTCCAAATAACCCATAGTACATAAAATAAATTCTTATCTACTCTTCTCAGATATTCTTATTGTTTTATAACATCCATACCTAATCATATGAATATCTGAATTGTTTGTCACTAATATTTTCAAAGAATTTTTCTTCACACAACTCCCACATTTAAAAAAAAAATGCCCCCCCCACCCAAAATAAATTACATTTTCAACTTTCTTTTTATATGGACTATTCCCCTTTACTTGTAACGTATTTATTAGCAGTATCCATAGGAAATCCTGACACTCTACAATTACTACACCATTTTTCCTTCCTTTAATGGCTTTTATCACTTTTGGAAAATTTTCCCATGAATTTACATAATATTTTTTTATCATATTGTTATACCACAACCCTTCTGTTCTTTAAAACACCAGTTTTCATTTTCCATATTAGTATTTTTCTTGATAATTTTTAATTTCTTTTATATAATCTTTATCTTTTTTTCTTATCCTCATCTCCTAATTTGTTGTACTTACATTTAACCATTTTCAGTATTAATTTCACGTTCTCTTCCTTTACCCACTTTACTACTGTATACAAGTTTAAAGAAGAATAAACAACTGGATTTAATGACCCCAATCCTGTTTCATCTTCACTCATACAGCACACCTCTTTTCATCTGGGCTTACATCTTGAACCCCATATGAAAGAAAACACTAATTGCCCATTTTATTTCATATTTTTCAGGGATCATTTAAACATTTGATGTGTATACTGTTTTCCCATTAAACCAAAATTCACCAGATAAAAAAACACAAACTATTCCACTTTAGATGGTCCCACTGGTGTCAATGGCAGAGAACAAATTATCTTGGAAGAAACACATTCACAAGAGTTAGCCTTCCCATCCTTACCAATGTTACATCTATTATTTTTACTGTTTTTAACACAGTACAGCCACTCCAGAACAACACTCTCTTCCTAAATTCAGTATTGTATTTCCATCCCACAATTTTTCTGTTTGCATTCTTTCTTCATTTGTCAGGAATTTTACATTCTTTATAAGAATAATATCTTCATTACATTCAACTTACCATTTCAATAACCGTATCATTTTTACAGTATTAATAATACTATTCACATTTACTGAAAGGACTTTAAAATTGTTGCTTTTCCATTTTTTTTTTTTTAGTTTAAGGGAAGTGTTTTACATTTTCACCCAGTTAAGTATCTTTCTGAGTTTATGCTAAACTATTTCTTGATCATCAGAGTCATATTTTTCACTATTTTCATTAAATGAAACGCATCTAAATCTACTCCTTATCTTTCTTTTTAATCTTTGGTGATATATTTTAAAATCTTTTTTTTTTTCGTCACCCCCTACCCCAACACGTATTGAAATTCCTTTCCTAATCTTCTTTACACTCTCTTCCCAAACATCTGAATTGCTTTCAACCACTTCTTTATTTTCAACACACTCAATAAAGTTACCTCTATCCTCCTGAAATATAATGTTTTGGGTTCAGGCACCTGGGCAGCAAGACATTTCCCTGTGGTACATTTGACTGGGGACACATGGCTGAAGTGACATCCAGCTGCAGAGAAATATGGCTGGCTGCAAATTCCCTGTGGGCAAAGAGAAGCATACACTGTCATGCCCACATTTTTAATAACCAAATGCACAGGGGGAAAACAATGTCCATGGTCCCCAAGAGAACATGACACAGCAGGCAATATGCAGGCATCAGCAGCAGGCTGGCCAGAGGGCATGTCAGTGGCAGTAAAAATACAGTTCACAATAAGCAGTACCTTTATAATTGGAGTGTGTGGACCACTACCCCCTTCACAATGTCTAGGGAACATTACCTAAAACGCAAACTGGAGCATAAATGTGACTACAGTAGCCTGCAGGATTTCCTCCATACTGTAGAACACTTCTACATGTTGTAGTTATATAAGTATGTACTGTACACTGAGCACAACATGCATTACTTCTTCTGCCACCATACATTTGGCTATTAAAACTGTGAGCATGGCAGTGTGTGCTTCTCTTTGCCCACAGGGAATTTGTAAACAGCCATATTTCTCTGCAGCTGAATGTCACTTCAGCCATGTTTCTCCTTTCAAATATACCACAGGGAAATGTCTCACTGCCTAGGCACCTGAACCCATAATATTTGTATCTGTCATCTTTTATTATTTTATCCGTTTTTTATTAACACCTTTTCCCTGTATTTCCTCATTACTTTCAGACATTTTAATACTTTCCTAGTCATCCTGCATAACATTATATTGCTTATTCTTTTTACAGTCAAACCAAAAATACCCTTCACTTTTACATGTTCTACATTCCTTTTTATTCATCGTGTGACCTTTCCCCAGCATGGATTGCATCTTATTTTTGTGTACTCCTTTATCTGATGATTGAAATCTCCACCAAAAAAAGGGTTTCTGCTGTCCCATGTTCCTAATTGCTCCTCTTTTACTATGTATATATTTAACACTTTGGTAATGCTTTATCACATCTTTTTCATATTTTAAACTAATATCCACTTCTCACCCCCCCATGTCAAATATCCCTCTCGTCTTTAACTTTCACAGTATAAGAAACCGAATTTAAGCAACAGCTCGTTCGACTCCCCTCAGTAGGAGTTTAACAGTACTCCTTGTTGTGGTCCCTTAGTTTTCTGGAAGGCAACAAGCCATTAAATGGCAACCTACTCATCCTTTCAATCCGTTACTACTGGTGTCCCTCAGGGCTCTCTCCTGGGCCCTCTACTGTTTAATATAGTTATTAATGACCTCCACACCTCCAGTCACCATGCTAGTTTAGTTCCATATGCAAATGACATTAATATATGCGACCTCAGTGATAAATAAGCTCCAACACTTTACCCAAAAATCTTTCTCCTCTAGAAACCTGTTTCAAAAAATCAAACCTCTTACTCAACCCAAGAAAACTAAGTTAATGCTTTTTCACTTCAAGCTGCCAAAATCAAAAGCAGTCTTTTACCATAAAGTCAGCAAATAATACTGTCATTGAAACTGTAATCCACAGTAAACTTCTAGGCATTATAATAGATGAGCATTTCAAATATGACCAGCATATACTGCACGCCATTAAATTTACACGCCAGAAACTAGGCTTCCTTTATAGAATCAAGGGATTCTTTACAGATACTGCAAGAAAAATCCACTTTCTCACTGTCGACTGTCTTATACACCACTGTTGTCCTAACGGACATAATACTCAAAAGAAAGAAACTTGCCTCTTGCTACAATAAAATAGTTAAATGTGCCACCAGTCTCCCTCATAGGACCCACCATTGTCTTAGCATAAAGCAATTAAACTGTCTTGAATTGCACAACTGTTTAACACATTCACAACCAGAAAAATGGCACACAAACACATTCATCATCCAGAAAAATGCCCTATACTGCAAAACTTGTTACTACTCTATTGTCCAGCAGGGGACCTCAGTTCTAGTAACAAATTTGTATTACTTAATAACTAAATCAAATAATGTTGTTCAAGATCCGTTCTACTCCCAGTGCATTGCTAAACTTTGGAATAGTATTCCCATGCAAATAAAAGTCTCCAACACACTCAGTAGTTTTAAACCACTGCTAAAACAACAGTTTAACCATTCCTGGCCCTGTACATGCTCATCACAGGGTTAAAACATTTTTGCTGTATAGTACTATCTAAATACTCTCCTTAAATATAATATTCTTAACCTCTTACTGAAATGGCAAAACAGAGTTTTTATACATCACTGCTGCCTCTACAATCCACTAAGCTGCATGTGTGCTTTCTCTTTAGTAACTTCCACCTCTGTAAAATCTTAGAATGCATATGTATAAATGTAACTACTGTTTGTGTATAAATGTAAATAGAAATGTAACTATTCTGTGTTTGACTGGAACTTAGTATAATGCAATGTAAGCAAATGGAGCTTTTCTCCCTAGGCCTCCACTGAAAATGGGTATTAGCCGGTTGTACTTTTCCAGTAAACAAAGACAAATAATAAATAAATAAATGAAAGAAAAAAAAAACATGTTTTAACTCAATTTCATCAGTGTGAAATTGAACAAACATTTTTTAATGTAATTCCTTGCCCAGAAAATATATATTCATTCCATAGGTAACGATCCTTTTTTGCACAATTAAACAAAAATATTTCCATTAAGTCTTCAGTCTCAAATGTTAAATCACAGCTATGCATCTGTCCCCAAATGAAGTAAGGATCTAATGTCTTTTTCTTCAAATCCCAAAGGTAACACTAAAATTTCCCACAAAAAATGTTTATTATTTATTCTTTCTTATCTTATCTTAACAACAAACCTTAGTTTTTGTTCTTCCAGCTGCATCATCATACGATTTTGCAGATTGCATCTTGCATGTAAACTTGTGTCCATCCATCTCATGACTCATTTCCTTTCCGACCAACTCAAGTGTCCATTTCAAAAAACTTTTCTATCATATCCAACCATGAAATCTCAGACTCTTCTCCAGGAACACCTTTCTTCAATAAACCAACCAGCTTTTCATTAGGCAAACCTCAAGAAGCAATTTCAGTTGCAACTTCTTCAAAATCCTGAAGTTTAAATTCATCTAAATGCTGACTATATGTACTGTCCACACACTTCTCAACAGTTTTCTGTCTGACAGAACCACACTGCTGTTATCAACAGAACAACTCTCTTCTCCCTGTATCAGTGTACAGCTTATTTTATTTGTTTCAGTGCCAGGAAGAGAAGTACAACTGCAAAAACATTCCCTGTCACAATGAAAACAGAAGGGAAAGTTTCTCAATGCTCTGGACAAATTTCCCCTAGAATTACAAATACCGCTTCAGGTGTTTCAGGTGTCCCCCTGAAAAGAAGCCACTGGCTAGTAGGACTAATCCATTCAACAAAGGATAAAGAAATAAAATGCATTTATGTTATAGCCATGGGAGATTGTTACAGGCATTTCCATCTACAGCCCACTTCCTTTTTTCAAATTGGAAAACCCACATCATCTCCTGGTAGTAATCTTTAGTTTCATAGGTTAGAACTAGGCTAACTGCCCTTGTGAGCCTTTTCAAGCCTAGCCAGTTACCCCATGTGAGATTCAAACCCTGCACCTTGCGTCTATAAGGTAAACACCTTAATCATTATGCCATCTTCCCACCCAAATTTATATTTTAAAATGCTTGCAGTTCTTTTTATCAGTTTTTATAGTAGTTTAATCTAAACTACTTAATTACCCACCAAATGTTCCACATGTTTCTGCCAAGTCTCTCCTGACTGCGTTAGGTAAACATGGGAGCATGTACGTAGGGAAAACAAGGGGGTCAGAATGGAGAGAGAAATCATTAAGCAAAGGAGAGTAGTATTGCTGGAATTGAATTCATCCTCAAGTCTTGCTGAGTACCTTAATGAGGTGGATCCTGTTTTTCACAAAATCTGACAAAGACAACAGTGCTATATATATAGACTGTTTTATATCGCATATATCACGGATAGAAGTAGAATAAAAATGATAGCTAGGTGCACAAGACCCAGGATAAAAAAATGCGCAATCCTGGTAGGCACACTGTTGCCTGGAAAAAAATGGCAGTATAGAATCCTCAAGACACAGAAACATCCTACAATGGGGTTAGGCCAGGCCCAGTGGGAGGTTGCCCCCCTCCCCTGGTTCTAGAAGGAAGTAGCAGTCCACAAAAAAAAAAAAAAAAAATCACAAAAACTGATAAGTAAAAAAAGAACCATAAAGATGATGTTGAGGATAAGAAAGAAATTCTGTATTATTACTATTATGCAAAAAGCCCAGAATTTCCAGACAGAAGATATATAAAACGATTAAGGGTGAAATTAGAAGAAAAAAAATACTTCCACAAGAAAAATTGTCTGAAGCTTCAAATAAAAATTTGTGTTCATTAATACAACAGATTTATGAAAAACATTATATGGACCAAGAAACTGAGAAAGTGCAACAATATAAACAAACTCTAGAGAATTTTGAAAGGTATAAAAAAAGGAAGTATGGACATGGGAAAGAAAGTGAGAAAAATCTGATATGGTGCAGTATTTATGCAAGGCAACCCTAAAATATTCAAAGAGAAAAATACAGGCAAAGGCGTTCAGGTAAAGAAAGATCACAAAGAGGGAACATAGAACCAGAAAATTAGTAAAGTAAAAGAGTAAAGTAAAAAATAAAGGGTGAAGTTATGGAATATTTGCAAAGTGAGGGATTTACTGCAGACAGTCTAACACAGGTTACATCACAGCATGATGGAACAGTGAGTCCCCAAAGTAAGGAGAAACAGGAGGAGCAGGAGACATCTGAAGAAGAAATATTGACATTGGGAAAGAAAGAGAGATTTAATGTGGTGCAATACTTATGCAAAAAAATATTTAATGTGATGCAATATTTATGCAAAGGAGAAAGCAAAATTAATCAGTACAAAAAGAGTAGCACCAAAGATATTTGAAGAGAAATATAGACAAAGGCATCTGGACATAGAGAACATTTTATAATACAAAAATAAGAAAATGAAAAGGAAAATACAAAAGAGGATTAGTAATGGAGAAGTTAAAGAAACAGAAACTGAAGTTATGGATTACCTGGTAAGTGAAGGATTTAGTGGAGAAAGTCTGACTCAGATAATATCACAGCAGGATTGAGCAATGGATCCCCAAATTAAGGAGAAACCACTGGAACAAGAACATCTGATTAGGTGCCATATGAAGATACTTTGGAGCTTTCGATAGCAAACTAGTACAGAACTTCAGTTGGAGTTGCACAGCAAGGGAAGGAGCAGGAAACTATGGCAACTCGGATCAGTCAAAGTTGTGGAGAGAGAGGCCAGTGAGTTCCCATATGAAAGAGCAATGGATGACAAAGGATGAAACTGATAAGACACTGGCACAGAAAGATGCTCTGTAACTTTCTGTAGAATGCCTGCAGGAAATTGAGAACAAAGAATATGCCCTTAGCTTAGAAGAAAATGATCCAACAGAAGAGTTGCCTGATTTAATAGAGATGGACAGACATATTAACATCAATGAAAGAGAGAGTACAGAAAGTCAGTAAAACCCAAAAAGTTAAGTTTGATAAAACAAATGAACACAGTAATTAGGACAGTTCGTAGACATTGATGCAATATAACATAAGTAAATAGGATACATTACTGTGCAGCTAAATTAATAACAGATAAATTCTTACCACAAAAATATAGGGTAGCAAGGGAAATGTCATCATTTACGTATTGAATAGAGAAAACTATAAAGCAATTAAGACAAGAAGTGTCACTGTTAGAGTATAGAAGAGGGAACAGATCAAAAATAGTCAAACAGAAAAACATGATAAAAGCTTTGCGCATTATCAGGACAGATCAGGATGTGTCATGCATTATTACAAATAATAAACTAAAAATAGCAGCACAGGCCGAAAAAATTAGAAAATATACAGATAAATGTAAATGAAAAGTACAAAATAAGCAATTTGATGACCCCAAAAAAGTTTTATATAGGATTGGGAAACAAGGCAAAAGGAATTGAAACACCACCAAAAAAGTAAAGAGAGATGCATTTTGGAGAAATATCTATGAAGATCTTATGGAACATAAAGGTGCTGAATGGATAGAGGAAGTAAAAGAATAAGAAGTTCAAATGTACAGGATATGAAATGCGATGAAGTACCAGCCAGAGAGATTGAAATAAAGTTTAAGAATAGCTTCTAATTGGAAAACCCCAGGCCCAGATGCAGTACCTAACTTCTGTCTAAAAGTATTAACATCTTTACATGAAGATTTAGCTGTGGGTAAGAGCTGTGCTGTGGGTAAGAACTGTTTGTATGTGCACCCCGAACAGACACCAACCAGGTTAACAGGAGGAAAAACAATAGACCTATTGAAGAGCAAACCTGCAAACTATCCTAAAAACTATAGACCAATAACTTGCCTTCCTTCTTCTTTCAGCTTTTCCCAGTTAGGGGTCGCCACAGCGGAACTCCGGTGTGCTAATAATTGGCAGTAGATGTTTACGGTGCCGATGACGTATAAAACTATACACTGGAATTGATGCCGACATAGTTTATAGTAATTTAGAAGAAACTCAATCATGGCAGTAGGAAAAAGAAAGTCATATGGAACAAAGGATCATTTGTTGTTCAATAAAGTCATGATCATTTGTTGTTTATAAATAAAGTCATAATGGAGAACTGTAAAAAGGGGAAGAATCTAGGTATGGCACGGATGGAGTACAAAAAAGCACTTGACAGTATTCCACATTCATGGGTAAGATTGCTTACAAATGTACACAATACACCCTGCACTGATTACATTACAGTGACCATGAAACAGTGGCAAACTACTTTGCAGTTAAGCTGTGATAAAGGACAACTTATTATTCCAGGGATAAAAATTCAAAGGAGAGATTCCAGGGTGACTGTCTGTCACGGCTGGTCTTTTGTCTTGCCCTTAGTCTTTTTCTGTTAAGCAGACAACTTAATGTGATAAGTCATGGCTACAGCTTGGCTCCCAGAAAACAACAAAGTGTAAAGATTTCTCATCATCTTTTTGTGGATGATTTAGTACTGTATAGTTAATCAGATGTGGAACTGAAAGCACAACTGCAAGTGGTCACAACTTTTTCAAGTGATATAAGAATCTAATTTGGTCTTGATAAATGTGAAAAAGCAACCTTTAAAGCAAGAAAGCTGCAGTATCAAGAAAACATTAGCCTGGGACAAGAATGTGATATAAAAAAACTTGAACAAGAGGAAGCATATAAATATTTGGGAATTGATGAAGGATCAACAATAAAACATGAACAAATGTGAATAAAACTTGGTAAGGAATAGAAGACTAAAGTTAATACTAAACTAAAACTAAAAAAAAAAAAAAAAAAATTTTATGCTTGCTGATTTTCACTATTGTAAAGTATTTTTGCTAGTAATACTTATGAACCAGTTTTTTCTCTGTAACACCTATTTTTGTATAATATTTCTTATTTGAATGTATAACATACTTGATTTTACTAACCCATTTTTTATTGTGGAGCTTTTCTCCCCGGGCCGCTACTGAAAATGGACATGTATCCAGCTAGACTAGCCCGGTCAACAAATGTAAAATAAATAAAATAATACTGAAAACAGTGATGACCTATAGGAACAAAGTCCATGCTGTTGACTAATTTGCTATTCCTGTCCTAAATTCAGTTTTGGAGTGATTGACTGGCCCCAAAAGGCATTGGAGTAGTTGGACAGGAAAACGAGAAGGATGCTTCATGCTTATCAAAAGATTTATGAAAAATCAGAGTCTACCAAGACTTGCGTATTCCTCGTTCTGAAGAAGGTATGGGCCTCCTCAAAACTGGTTATATGTGTAGATCTGCAGTTGTAGGACTGCAAACAGATCTGCTGACCTCAATCCAATTGATCCAATTGTAGTGAAAGTTTTAAAACACAAAGAGAATAAGTCTAAGATGACTTCTTGCTTAGTTTAGCAGAAATAGTAAAGGAAATCCAACTAGAAGCTGATAAAAAATCAGGCAGCAATTGAATGTGCCAGAAAACAAAAGAATATTAGATGAAGGATCAGATGAGAATACAAGAAATGTGGAAAAAGCATAAATATAGTTGCAAGTATAGAAACCTCTTGAAACGACCTTGTGTTGATCAGGATCAAATGCAATAATGATTAAGGAGAGATAAATTTAATTTGAATCCAAAGACGAAAGGTTAATATTGCAGCCCAAGATAATGAACCAGTACACGTTGGTTTACAAAGTCAATTTAACATGTGGGAGAAACAGACAAATGTAGGTTTTGCAAAATAGAATTGGAAACCGTGGTACATCTTGTTGCTGGTTGTGATGCATAGTAATGGCAGAAGGACTTTATACTGAAAGGCATAATAATGTGGAAAGAGTGTTGTATTGCGGATTGTGCAAACTTTACAATATTGAAGAAGC
>NC_056726.1:966756356-966841356 GCF_019279795.1 Protopterus annectens
AAGGCTCATCTTGGCCCAATGGACTTTCCCAGTCAATAAACTGCAGATAAATAAATAAATAAAAATAAAAAAAGTAGTCAATGCAATGGTGTAATCTTGGGCTGCTGGGGGATGTAAAACTGTTTTGGACATACGTGTATTAAAATATTATTTCAGTTGGTTATGAGAAGTCTGGACATTGAGCTGTGAATGAACTCTGCAGGGGGGCTTCTGTTGTATTTGCAAAGCTACTAGCTATTTTTTTTTCAGAGTAGATGTTTTCATTTGGAGATGGAGTCTACATCTGCAAGCAATTAATCAGGAAAGATCTGAGCAGTGTGGTTTGTGTGATATGTACAAGAAGCATAGTTAGCATTTAAAGAGGAACTTGCAAGCAGTGCATTGAAAATAAATGAAGTCTGAAATTGTGGGAAATGAATAGTTGTACAGGTAGTTGCATTTTCAGCAGCCATAGTACTTCATTGCATTAATTATAACAGTGCAAGGGTAGGGATAGTCCATACATTTTTCCTAAGCCTAAAAGTTTAATCTTACATAGAGTATGTAAGTTGTTCTTCACATCTTAGAGACGTGGTGATAGGACATGGACAGATAACATCTGTGTAGTTGAGAAACATGCAATTTTAGCATGATTAAATCTAACTTTAGATAATACAAGTGTGTGCAGCTGTCTGCTGGGGTTAACTGCCTTTAAAAGGAGTAAATTTCCTTTTTTTGAAAGCTGGTATAGTTTTGTGGGTTTGCTGCAAGTTAAAAGTTTTTTTTATATACCTGTATTTAGTTCTTTGTTTCTTGATTCTTTTTATTGAAGTGAAAGGTTTGGAAATATTTGACATGGGTTCAAACAGAGATAAGAAGCAGTAATTGCTTACAAGATTACAAGATCAGTCTTCCAAACATTAATATATGTATGTAAGTTGGAAATATATTCAAAAGAACTGTCATGCATAATATGCGAAAGTGATAGCTTTTTACTAAAATGTCTGCTTTGCTAATATTAACTTGGAATGTAAATGGCCTTTTTGTGGGTGCAGACAAAAAGCATATTACTGACCTATGTTAAGAAGTATAGGGGGCACAAATAGCAGTGCAACATGAGATGCATTTGGATAGAAGTAAGCATGTGAATTTGGCAAAGAGAAGATTTCAGGATGGACATTCTACAGAGTGTCAGGAACAAAGAAATGCAGGAATAACAACACTGATTATGAGAGGGGCTGCAGTAGTGATAGAAGAGGAAAAAACAATAATGGTAGATTTTTGGTAGCAAAAGGTTATTTGCAGGGGAGGAGGATTACACTGACATGTATTTATAGTCCATGTAAAACTATTGTTACAGTGATTAGGAGAATTTTGGGATAAATAAGCTTTCAACAGAGATTTTTTTTTGTGGTTGGGAAGTGGAACCTGATTTGCAGTAGTGAGGATGCATCAGGGTTACCTAGAAGGGAAGTTACAGTAAAAAGAAAGTAGATTTCTGAGAAAGTATATGGTAATATTTGGTATGGAAGATTGTAATTTAGTACCAGGAAATGTGACAGAATTTGCATATTGTTCCCCAAGATACAATACTTGGGCTGGATTAGTCAGGGTTTATTTTTCACAGGGGCATTTGTATTTAATTGAAAGCTTTGGCATCCATTCACTAACTTTATCAGATCATGCACCAGTAAGAACTAACATAAAGATACAGGGTAATGATGCACACACTAGACACTAGCACTTAACATGTTAAAGAAGAGGGATTTATGGAATGGATATTAGATATGATTAGAAATGTATTAGGGAAGATTATAAATTACTTTAGATTGGATAGCAAGTGGGTAGGATAAAATGAAAATGACATTTAAAACATGGTAGAAAGATACAGGAAAGAAGCAATGAGATAGAGGAGATGACAAAGTTTGTAAAATATTGCAGAAGGGGGGATTTCACAGGACAGGAACATGAGCAACTATAAAGTGCAAGAGGGAAAATAAAGGTGTATGTGTACATTGTACATGAGTGTAAAAGAGTTATGTATTTTTTATAACTCTAGATGCAAAAACTTTCAGAATAGTGATTTAGACAACAGGAAATAGAAAGAGATGTATCGAAACCTAAGGAATCTATAACCAGAAAAAATAAATACATAAAATAACAGAGGTCCTATAAAGGTGTTAGGTTTCAAAACTTTATAAAGCAAGGAGATGGAGAAACAAGGAAAGGCACAAATGTATTTATGAAAGACTTCACTGTGCCAAAGTTCAAAGAAGAAGAGGCTGAACAGTTAATGGCTAAGACAGGAAGAGATGAGATAAAGACAATGATTATAATCAGTCAACTGGAAAGTCTCCAGGAACAGATGTCATTCCTGTTGAAATTTGGAATTTAGGAGGAAAGAAAGTGATAACCATACAGAAGGTTTTGTTTAATAGTGTTTTAAAAGGAGGAGAATACCAGCATCTTGGAAGAAAGTTCTGGTGGCTTTTTTATTTAAAAAAGGGTACATTTTTTTATCTGGCTTTATATAGATCCATTTCAAGTTTAAACCATGATTATAAAGTGTTTAGGACTATACTACCTATGAGAATAACAAAGGTGTTGCCATTGTAGATAGGTATGGATCAGTGTGGTTTTGCACAGAGAAGATGAACATTTGACAACATTAATGGGACAATGATGATCCAGGTGAAGCAGAGTATAAGGAAACGCCATTATCACTGGTGAGTCTTGATGCAGAGAATGCATTTGATAGAGACAGCTGGGATCTTATGAGTATTGCAATGGTAGCATTTGCATTGCCTGATAAAATAACAGCGTTAGTAAGAAGGATTAATAAAGGGTTGGAGGCAAGAATTAAGGTGGGATGGTTCTCTGATCATCTATGTTTGAACAAGAGGAACAAGGCAGGGATGTTCTCTTTTTCCACTGTTTGCTTTATACTTAGAGCAAGTTGGGAAAGAAAATATGGGATTCATGAAAGAAAAGATCTATCTAAAATACCAGTCAAGAAAAGTTAACTTTATTTGCAGATAATATTATTTTGATAAATCCAGCTAGGGATATGTAGCTGTTGTGGGACATTTGAAAATAGTGGTTTTTTGTTTTGTTTTGAGATATAAAATAAATTAAGATGAAACAAAGGCTATAGTGGTAAACTGTGATGTGCAGCATTAGATCACTTTTGCAGTAACCTAAGCTGTTTATGTCCTACCCCACTGCCACCAGCCAGGTTTTTAAAGCTGAAGATCGCCCGTCACATGCTCCAACTGTGAGACACTTGCAAGGTGCTGTATGTAAGAAGATGGAGAGCAAAAGTCGTAGAGTGTTCTTGCCTGTGAAGTGTGCTTCTTTGGCAGGCCACATTGAGCTACTGGTTGGCTAGCGATCCTTCAGGGTTGGACAGATAAGTCCCTTATTGGGGAAAACTTTCTACTAAAATAATTTTTCTGGGAAAAACTTTGGGCCGGATTCACGATGGCTTGCACGGAGTCTACGAGTGCAGCCATCATGTTCAACGAGCGATCCAGGAACAGCCTGTAGGGGCGTGTAAGAGAGCTCCTAAAACGTCTCCTACACGGACAAGGCTGGGATATGCAAATTACCTCACTTGCAGCCGAAAGGCATACAAATGAGGTAAATTTGCGATCCAGGAAGCACAAACCTGTCCGAGTAGGAGACGTGTTAGCTGCAGAAATGTACTCAGTTGACAACTGAGTACCGTTCTGCAAATAGCACAATGGAGCCTTGTCAGCTCCAAATAAAGGTTGCATATGGTTGAGGAAGCATGCCAATGGCCAAATATACGGCCATTGGAAAGTTTCCCCGATGCAAAATTAAAATAAAAAGATTTTTTTTTTGGTGATTTCCGATGTTTAAGCGTAGCGCAGCGCTGCTCAAATGAGGTACGCTATAAAAATCATAAAATAAGGCAATAAAAGCCACAAATGTGGAATTTATGAAAATTGTTAAATGACAATGTAAGGGAATAGCAGGCTGAAGACAACGTGGCCACCGAGTAGGGATTGCTAAGGGGAGAAGCCCAGTCTAAGACATGTAACCAAGCATTAGTAGGCAATCATATGTAAATGAGTGTTAGGATAGTGAATCACACTTTTACATAGCAAATGAGCACAGTCAGTGGAGTGTAGGAGTAGGATATGGGGAGGAACAGAGTAGGAGATAGGTGACATCACAAGGGGAGTATGTATGAAAGTAGTGAAGCTCATTGGAGCACAGTGGCATGTGTCAGCTGTCAGACATCATGGAAAGAGGTGTGTCAACAGGTAGGCCAGGGAAAGCCAAGAAATGGAAGGTGTATACTGTGGATAACACCAACGTTTCTTGCTGAGCGGGTATCTGCGTGTGTTCGCGCCTGTGAACTCGAGTAAGACAGAGTGCACGCGTGGAAGCGTGAGTGTGCGCGTTTAAGCTGGAGTAAGCATGTATAAGGCTGTTGGAAGACCTGTAAGCATGTTTGCGCTGGTGTGCACGCGTTATAACCCGAATAAGCAAGTTTTAGTCCATCTAAGCATGTGTGCGCGCGTGTGAGCTGCTGTGAGTGTGTTTCCTCTTGTATGCACGTCTCTCCCCCGAGGAAACAGAAAGGAAAAAGGAAGCACAACAAATAGTAGGAAGCTACCAGGGAATACTAGTAGAGCTAGCAGGTGCAAACAATCAGAATCAGGCAATTACACAGGCAGAACACTAGCCCAGCCCAGCACTTAAAACTCTGCAAACAACAGTGCAGTTTGTTTCTCTCAAGAGACACTGCAACACTGGAATAAGCTACTAGAAGTGAAAACTGAAAAAGATACACTCAGACAAAAAATGCTAGGGGCTGCCATTGCTGTTATAAGGCGACATATGCTACATGCTGAGGGTGGTGACAATGCAAATGCTGCCGGACAGCCCACAGTGAGGAGACGGAGAAGAGTGTACAGGCCCAGGGTCACCTACCAGGGGTTACATGAGCTGGAGATAGTGGAGCGCTATAGAGTGGACAGAGACCTCCTGCAGCAAATTGTTGAGCTGTGCAGGCCACACCTCACACACAGAACCAACAGAGGGGAACCCATCCCAGTGGAAACCAAGGTATGTGTTGGCCTAAGAATACTAGCAACAGGTACCTTTCAGAGACCAACTGGTGATATGATGGGGATATCACAGGCATCAGCATCCACGGTACTGCACCAGTTCCTGGATGCCATGTCAGCACATGTCGGTGATCATGTATATTTCCCCAATTCCCGTGAGGTATTGGCCAGCAATATGCGTCTCTTCCAGCAAATAGCAGAATACCCTGAGGTAGTGGGTGCAATAGACTGCATGCATATACACATCAAAGCACCAGCCGGTGAGCGGGGTAGGGCCTACATTAACCGCAAGGGCTGCCCCTCCATCAACTGCCAGGTCGTGTGTGATGCCAAGGGCATAATAATGAATGTGTGTGCTGGCTGCCCTGGAAGCTACCATGATTCCCATATCTGGCATCTGACGCAGCTGTACCAGACATTTGCCAATGGGGTCATCCCACATGGTCACTTAGTGGGGGATGCTGGCTATGCACTGGAGCCGTGGCTGATGACACCCATTAGAAACGCACACACACCTGAACAGGAACGTCATAACGAGGCACACGCACAAACACGAAATGTAATCGAGCGTGTGTTTGGTTTGCTCAAGTCACGGTTCCGGTGCCTGGACACATCTGGTGGAGCCTTGCAATACTCACCAACTACATGTACCCAAATTGTCATGGTATGTGCTATGCTACATAATATGATTCTGCGAAAACAGCTGCAGCAGGACCAGCATAGGCCTGGGCCAAACAGCCCCCCACCAGTGCCAAGGCCATCACAGGCAGAGCGTGACTTGGAGGAGAAACTGCCCAGTATGCCTTGGCAAAGAGGCAACGCATAGCACATACACTGGCTCAGTAGGAACCCTGGAAATGATACCTCTCTCTAACTCACCTAGGGATGCCTAACTTGACACTACCTGTTTCCAAACATGTATAGGGAGTGCAGTATGTGCATCTGACATAGGCAGCCCTGCAGCACCACCTGAGGCATGATTGCCATGTGTTAAGCAATGTAAGGTAGTGCTAAACAGCATTTACCACCATGTAGTATTTGCAAACTTGATGACCTTGAGTATCATCCTACCCTCTCCAAACATGAGGCCACAATATGAAGACAAGATGATCAATTACAACAACTGGCTTAAGTATTGGTGTCAGTGAAAGGGGATACAATGCCTGTCAGCCTGGGATGACATGCTCGACAAGACATGATGCTTTTCTAGGGATGGATTTCACCTATCACCTGCGGCCTTTTGGATATTGCCAAAGGCTCTTGTCACCCCCATAGTGACTTTTTTTAGGTAAGGCTCAAAACACAAACCCACCTCCATAGGTATCACAAGGGATAAGAAATTATAAGTAATGCTACTCAATGCCAGAAGTCTAAACTGCAAGATGCACACACTCCAAACTCTCCTCAGCATGGAGAATGTTGATATCTGTGCAGTAACAGAAACCTGGTTCAAGGCTCCCAAGAGCACCCTAGCATTAACAGGTTACACCTCATACCATGCTTTACAGCTGCAAAACATGGAACAAACTACAAAAGGAGGGTGAGTATCAATATTTTTCAAAGATACCCACACCCCCAGGTTGGTGGCACAGCATGAAGCATCGGAGACTATCCATGTGCAACTAACAGTGGCTAAAACCGCCTTCCAGTTCATAGCCTGCTACAGACCACCCTCCTAAACCCAGGAACCACACTTGGCCGACTGGAGAACACATGAAAATATGAAGGTCTCCCCAAATACCATTATATTGGGCGATTTCAACTACCCAAACATAGACTGGGAGCATTACCCTAGCCCCAACACCCTAGCCCAAAGGTTCCCATAATTTATAAACCAAAATGCTATGGAACAACTTGCTACCACTCCCACAATAGGGGAAAACATACTGGACCTGATCATCACCAACATGGGGACTTTATGCCCAAGACCAGAAGTGTATCCCTCACTGGTAAGATCAGACCAGAGAGTAATTTCACTGGATATTCACATCCCGATCCCAGCCCATGGCCAGAAAAACACAATGAAAATTATTCACTAAAGCAAATGTCACACTCCTCAAAACTGAAGTGGAATCCTTCACAGCCCCTGTGCCTGTGGAAAATAGGGCCCAGACCTCATAACCCTTTATAAATGCATTCTATGAACACCTTCAGGAATGCATGGATCATGCAATCCCAAATAAAGCTAAGACCCAATCCTCCAAAGCCAGGCATCCTGTCCAGTGGACCCCAGCCATAAACAAACCATACAATACAAGGAGGAAGCTACTATATGATGGATCAAAATCCCAAAAAGGGAAGGCATCTCTGATCAGTATTATTGAAAAACTATGGCCACACATAAGATCGTCTAAGGCCATCTTTGAGATAAAAATTGTACAGGACACCAAGGATAATCACAAGGCATTCTTTACTTATGGTAGGAACCTGTGTGGGAATCCCCAGATATGCTCAGAAGTAGTCCAAAATGACAAACAATACACCAACCCACAGACATTGCCAACATCTGATCTGACAGGTTCAGTGCAACCCCCCCCCCCACCAAAAGGGCAAATATCTATCCCAGCAGAGTGCTGGGCCCCCTGACATCGCAGATGCTCAGGTAACAGCCAGCCTCTCCAAAGCAAAACACACAGCATCAATGGGACCAGACGGTGTCCTGGGCTGTGTCCAACATGAACCCCAAGAAGAATTGAACACAAACATAAAACCACTGTTCAGTCTCAGCCTTACCACAGGATATGTACCCAAAGAGCAGTGTACAGCAACAGTGGTCCCTCTTCACAAAGGTGGTGCCTCAATGGATACTGCAAACTATCGCCCCAGAAGCCTGACTAGCTTGGTCTGCAAAGCTATGGAAAGATCATCAGAAATAAACATATTGGGGACCTACAGACACTGGATCCTACCCAGTTTGGCTCTGTTAAGGGCAGATCCTGCCTCTTAAACCTGGTTGAGTCTTTTGAAACAGTCACCAAGGCCATTGACGAGGGGAAGGTGGTCCACACAGCCTACCTGGACCTCGCAAAAGCCTTCCATACAATACCACACTTGGTCATTATAGATAAGCTCACCAACTTCAATATAAACCCCTATGTCACTAGATGGGTTACAAACTGGCTCAAGGACAGAACCCACATGGTCAGAAATGCTGGAGCCATGTCAGACCCTAAACCAGCTACAAGTGGCATCCCACAAGGCTCAGTCCTGGGACCTCCCTTGTTTGGTATATCTTTCTCAGAGGTACAGGCCAACACAGGAGGACTGTTGGTGAACAAGTTTGCAGATGACTGCAAACTGGGCGCCATAATCGACCCTCCAGCTGACACAAGCATCCTACAAAAGGGCCTCATAGAAACGGACAACTGGTGCCAGAGCCATGTCTTCAAGCTAAATGCAAAACGGTGTATAGTCCTCCCCTTTGTCAAAAACTAAGTGCCCACAAATTACTACATAGGTGGTAACCCATTAAGTATGGAAGAAGTGATAAGGGACCTGGGGACCCAAGCTGATAGCAATCTCTCATTCGATAACCACGTGGCCAAAGTGTTTAGAAAAACATTTCATATAGCCCACCTAATCATGGAGGTATTCACATCTACATCAGGGGAGGTCATTGTGCCTCTTAACTCATCCCTCATCAGGCCCATAATTGAATACAATGCCACTTGTGGGATGTACCTTATCAGACACCTGCAGCAGCTGGAAAGACCACAAAAGTACCTCACCAGGAGGATCAAGGGGCTCAAGCACATGCCATTCGCTGCCCAGTTAAAGAAACTGCAGCTCCACTCAGTGGCATACCACCTGCCCAGAGGCAGTCTGTGTCTGATGTATAAAGCCATGTCCCACCTGGAATCAATGGACATGCTGCACCTCGGAAACTCAGAATCTCATCAAGCTACGCGCTCAAGAGACCTGAACCTCAGGATTGAAATAAATAGGACATGCTGGAGTGACTAATTCATAACCCAGAGGCTCCCCCCACTCTTGAGTAAACCCCCACTCCAGGTTAGCCAGAGTCCCTCATTGACTCTTTTCAAGAGGAATCTTGATGAGTGGATGGGAGATTGTAGGTTTACCCTGGGTATCACTTCTATGTCACTGTTAGACAGAGGCACAGTATACTAACCTTGAAAAATGTCATGGCAAACTCCACTTAACATGTGTGTTGAAAGCCAAACACACTCTGGGTAGGATTATAAATGCCCTAGGGCAGATAGCCTAGTATGAACCTATGAACAGAATCACACACACCAACTAGTACAACTGTGGTCAATGTGGAGTAATGTTTGGCAATGTCCACCCAAGTTGGTGAATACACAGCAATGTCGGACAAGCCTTGTTTAATTAGGCCATAGCTGAACAAAATGCAACATGCTCATAGTTGCCCAACTGGCCCTTAACCAGTCTGGTCTGCTCAGTATGAACATTTAAAGCAGTGATGGGACTCAAACCCATGATACTGTGCACCATAGTGAAAGTACTGAACCACTACACCATGACAGTATTGCAGTGTTCAACCAGTATGAGAGAATGTTGCCAAGTCTTTGCAAACTATCACATGGAAACCCTGTAGGCACAGCATAATCCCCGTTGAGTTATGACACAAAGGAGTCTGGCAGTAAGAACACAACATGACTTCCAACACACACAGTATAAATGTCAATATTGGTCATGTTCACACACAACCAGAAATGTAGTGGACTCCAGATCACAACATATGGAAAGGTCACACTGGGCATGCTGATACACTTGGATAAATGAGACATATGTCGGGCAACAAACCATGGAAAGCCTGAACTGGGCATGCTCACACACTTAGGCCATGTCTGAGTATAGCAGTCAGTCACACATATCTGGCAGTTGTATGTGTTAAGCCAGGAACCTCCCACGATCCAGCAATCTGCCCCGTGCACACAGTTAAATGACAGCAGACACATATATTAATATACTGGAACCCAGTCATGATCAAACATGTTACGCAGATACACAAGTTGTTCATAGAAACTGGGAAAGCTACGGCAATAAAGACCTGCAAACAGTAGCAGCAACAAATATTGTGCATCCCGAACATAAACATAGGTGCAGAGGTCAATACTAGGCTGTCTGCCCTAGGGAATTCATAAGCCTAGGCAGAGTGTATTTGGCGTCCACCTCCCCAGTAGAGTAGCCTACTGTGCCTCTGTAAAGTAGGTCACAGAAGGCACCCTTTAAGGCTAATTTGCTGTGCCTCTGTCAAGCAGGGGCACAGTGGAGATCCCAGGGGTGAAATTGCAATTTCCCATCCATGCGGCTGTATTTCGCTGGAAGAGGGTTGGCGAGGGGCTATGTCTAACTTTAATTGGGATTCAATTCCAGAGTGAGGGGAGCCTCTGGGTAATGAATCTGTCCCTGCAGCATGTCCTATTTATTTTTGTACTGAGGTTTAAGTCCCTGGAGTGTGTAGCTCTAAGGGTCTTGGATGATATGAGGTGGAGCATGTCCATTACTTCTGGGTTTGAAATGGCTGCGTACGTTAGGCATAGATCACCTCTGAGTAGGCGTTAAGCAACTGAGTAGCGATAGAGATCCTTTAGTTGAGCTGCATAGGACATCTGTGTGTACCCCATGATCCTCTTGGGGAGGTACTGTTGTGTTCACTGTAGTTGCTGCAGGTGTTGGGTAAGGTACACCCCAAAAGGGGCATTGTAGTCAAACATGGGCCTGATGAGTGACTAGTAGAGGGCCACAATGACCTCCCATGATCTACATGCAAACACCCATGTGATAAGGCGGGCTATATTTGGGGTTGGGAGGGTGGCCTAATGGTTAAGGTGTTTGCCTTACAAACACAAGGTACAGGGTTTGAATCTCACAGGGGATAACTGGCTAGGCTTAAAATGGCTCGCAAGAGCAGTTAGCCTAGTACTAGCCTATGAACCTATGAACCTATGAACCTATATAAAGGTCTTTGCAATGACTCTGTCAATGTGATTAGCAAAGGAGAGGTTATGATCTATGTGGGTCTGTGGGATATTGCTCTGTTATGTAGTAGCTTCCTCCTTCTGTTGTATAGCTTATATATGGCTGGGGTCAACCAGACAGGTCTCCTCTTTTGGAGGAGTCATGGTTTTATTTGGGATAGCATGATCAATGCATACCTGCAGGTGCTCATACAATGCATTTGTAAAGGATTCTGCAGATTGGGATGCATTATCCTCCAGCACAGGGCCTTTGAAGTATTCCATCCCAGTCTTCACAAGTGCAAAGTCTGCTTTTGAGAAATTCTTTACAGTGATTTCCTTGGCTGGGGGTGGGGACGGGATATGGATGTCCAGGGAAAGTTGTTTATGGTCTGATCTTAACAATGACGGTTCTACCTCTGGTGTGGAACATAGAGTCCCCATGTTGGTGATGATCAGGTCCAATATGTATTCCCCCTTGTGGGTGTGGTGACTGGTTGTGCCATAGCACATGGATTCACAAATTGTAGTGGCTGTAGGGTGATGTTGTTGAGGGCCTGAGTAGTATCCCCAGTCAATATTTGTGTACCTGAAGTCAACCACTATAATGGTGTGTGTGAAGACCTGCATATCCTACACTGTTCCCAGGAAAGCCAAGTGTGGTTACTGGGTATGGGGGGGGGGGTGGTCTGAACTACACACCAAACCAAAAGGCAGTTTTGCACAATGGTAGTTGTATATGTATGGCCTGTCATGCTTAGTGCAGTGGTACCAACCCAGGGGTGTGTGTATCTGTGATGTATATGGATACACCCCCTACTTGTGTTGTGTGTTACACGTCCTGTGGTCACAAAGCATGCTGTAGAACATAACCTGGCAGTGCCAGTGTGCATATGTGACCCAGAACTAGGCGTCTGTTAATGCACAGATATTGTTAACCCCCATACTGAGAGATAGTTAAAGATGTACATTCTTCTTTGGAAAGACTGATGATGTCAGCACCCTATAAATACAGCAGGAGAAGGGAAATCATCCAGTAATGCGAATAGCGAGCTGTACTAATGCATCTCTCAAGTATCATAGTTAGGTAGGGGTTTGAATCCTGCAAACGCGGGGTGTGTGTGTGTGTGTGTGTGTGTGTGTGTGTGTGTGTGTGTGTGTGTGTGTGTGTGTGTGTGTGGGGGGGTGTAGGTATGCAATTTTCTGTGAAAGGAATGGCCTTTTTGAAGACTGGGATAACACACTAAAAGATGTACATTCCTGTTTGGAAAGACTGATGATGTCAGCACCCTATAAATACAGCAGGAGAAGGGAAATCATCCAGTAATGCGAATAGCGCGCTGTGCTAATGCGTCTCTTTCAAAATATCATAACATAGGTAGGGGTTTGAATCCTGCAAACACTGTGTGTGTGTCTGTGTGTGTCTGGGGGGGGGGGCAGGGGGTGTGTGTATGTATGCAATTCTCTGTGAAAGGAATGGCCTTTTTGAAGACTGGGAATAACACACTAAAAGATGTACATTCCTCTTTGGAAAGACTGATGATGTCAGCACCCTATAAATACAGCAGGAGAAGGGAAATCATCCAGTAATGCGAATAGCGCGCTGTGCTAATGCGTCTCTCTCAAGTATCATAACATAGGTAGGGGTTTGAATCCTACAAATGCCATGTGTGCGTTTGTCACACAGTTTGTCAATGTCTTGTGTGTTTTGCTGTTATTATTGTATGACATATTATTATAACAGTAATTTGAATGCACACATCAGGTATGTGTGTGCCACATACAGATATGCACCTGTGACCTTTAATAGTTCCTATGTGTGAAGCCTGCCCCATATGAATACAGTTGTTACCTTTGCCAGCATTTGCTGCAGCATACCAGACCTTAGGCCATACATGCATGTTGGTGACAATGCAGGCTACTGCAGTGATCTGTGTCCTAGGCCAACTATGTGACACACACCCATGAAAGCTTTGATAGATTAATGTGGGTGAGGGTTCATGTCTGGAGTATATGTCAGACATGTTAAAACACAGCAAAGTCTGTGAGTGATGGGCACCCAGTGTAGGTGTATGGCAACTGTTGCCGATATGCATACAGACACCTTCTTGCTTAGGTGATACACCGAGGGACTGCAGAATACCTTTGGAAATGTGAATATCACAGGAAAGACAAGATAACACTTGTCCACATGTACACACCATTACCCGTACTACATGATGGGTGCTACCACCTACATGGTACTGTTGGAATACTATGTTAACTACATACCGATGCCAATGCCACAGTTGCGTTACAGCAATACAGCATGGCTTGGAAAACAGGTATCTGTCTGTATGATACCCTTGTGGTGGTTAGGTGTGTCATGTGTAGAATGCATTGTAGGCCACTGTATGTATTTGCAGTTGTGGATGGACATATCCGTAGTGTGTTGACATGTATGTGAGACTGCTATATGTCAAACAGTATTGTTCCCAGGGATGTGTGTGGCTCAGTAAGAATATAGTGTAGTACTGCAGGGATATCACTGACACCAGGTTCCTTCATCTGTGTATCAGTTGAGGAGACACCATGTCATGACCACTGAATGTCAGGCTATGTAAGTTGTGTATACTACCAGAATGCAGACCATTGACATTTGGAAACCTTATCACCCACAGCATACTGTCAAACCATGTCATGTTCCATGCTAACCATGTTCACAAATGTACACCTGCAACTCAGTGCTGCAAACATCACACATGTACTGTCCACACCCCAACACATGCAGGCACAGGTACACACAACAGCCATGTGGCACATGTGCAGACAGTACACTTTGGGAATTAATACTGGTGTATACAAAACTGCAATGACAAACATAGGTAATGCATCATGCATGCTCGAATATACCCACAACAATATCATTACACTGTACTGTTAACAACATGATAATATTACTACAGTGCTATGTAGTCACCCTGTGCATCAGCACCATGCTACCCTGTTCCTGCATCAGTGTTACAGATGGCAGGAGGTGGCACAGTTTCATCATATGCACAGGGTGTGTACTTGGTTTGCCAGAGTCTGCCATTGACACATCCAATTGACATGTATGTGTGTGTTAGTGAGGGACAACAGTACAACATGGGGCAATGTTGCTGCAATGTGTATGTGTTAGCCCTATGTGTTAGCATTATGTGTGTGTGTATGCATGCACACAGTTCCACCACGTGGCTGCCATATACGGGTGTTTGTGGACAGCCACAGACTGTACCTGCCAGGTCATACAGATCACTGTCTTTGGCCACGGACATGGTACCTGTGCCTGGCAGGGGTGCTACGGACAGTATCAGGTACTAACCCAGACTGGGTACTGTCATCAGAAGCAGTGGGTTGTTGACTGGACACATGTCCCTGCTGGGACTGTCCAGAGCCACGTGCACGTGGTCTTCTCGGGCAGTCTAATGACAGCACAGACCCAGCATTGCTGGGGCTGGTACTGGCACTATGGGAGCGGCTGCGGGTTTGTTGTCATCCGCAACGAGTGCCAGCTGATAATGTTGCTGGCATACGTCCACGTCGATGCCTCAACCATCCTGCACTGTTCTGGCTCCTGGACATGTAGTTGTGGAAGAGATCTAATGTGTCCCCCCAACGTCTATCAATGACCTCGCTGATGTTACGGATGACAGACGCAACGTCACGCATAGTGTCATTCATAGAGGTGCGATGTGCTCTAAGCTCCCTCATACCCTGTCTGGTGTACCGTTCCATACGTGCCTGCGCCTGCATTACAGCCCGGAACATAGCTGAGGTTGGAAGACCTCTGTGGGCACGTCTGGCAGGGGCAGTACAACCACGAACCCCTGGACATCTGCCTGTGTGGTACCATGTCAGGAATCTGGCCATGGCTGCTGTGAGGGGATGCATGTGCCAATGATACCACACTACCCTGGTCAATGCCCACTGTATGCTGTCCCTCAGCTAAGGACATTGGTGACAATGGATGTATAGGCAGGATGACTGTGCGCATTGATGGGGTTGACTGCTGTGTAGTGTCAATTGGCTGACCAACGACAGACCCTGTCACACCTCCCTGTGCCATTACACATCTATCATCATAATCACTATCCCCAGCAGTGGCTTCAGGTTCCCTGCTGCACTCCACCAGAGCAACATCAGAACCTGTGAGAGGAAGATAGGAAACACAGTTTACAAATGTGTACACGATATTAGCACACAAGCGCACATGCACACAGGCACACATGCACACAGGCGCACAGGCGCACAGGCGCACAAGCACACAGGCGCACAAGCACATAGGCACACAAGCACACAGGTACACTCCTCAGTACAGCAGATACAAACACAGCCACACCTGCAATCCAACACATACACAATACTGTTTTAGGGTGGGTGACAGTATCACAAGGAAAAACATCACTGCACACATGTCAGCATGCAGACTATGTGTTGCACAGGAACATGCAGTGCAAGTGTAGACAGCCCTTGTTAATAACAGTATATGTGTACTTGATGCTTGTGTGTAGTTGTTCAGTGATTGTCTCCACCCTGGGACAGAATGTGTACAAGGACATAACAATGTTGTGCAAGTGTTACAAGCTGTGGGTGCATGTATTTGCACGCACACACACACACACACACACACACACACACACACACACACACACACACACACAACACATGATGGTGCTACGCAATGACTGCTATGTGTACTTTTGTGGTCGGCGGAACTGGATGTGGTGTAGTAACGTGAGCCATGATCAACATGCTTCTTGTGGTCAGTCAACAATAATAATGTGTGCCAGACAGGCAGCTAGCATGCTGTACCTGATGTGCAGTAACATGACTACTTCCACAATTACACAGCCACTTGTTACATGGGTTTGTAAGGTGGACAATAGTGAGCATTGCCTAACATGAATGTATTATTTGTTCAAGACTGTTGCACAAAGACATGGTAGGTCTCTACCCCTCAGGTATATTATGTGCGCTGCGTAGATGATAGGTGGGATACTGAAGGGTGGCCGTACAGCAGGTGTCATAATTGGACGTGTAGCAGGCTAAGGTGTATTGTGTATGCCAAACATGTGTGTGTTGTGTACATGTGTATCAGGTATGCCTATACAATGTCCAGTACTGTGTTGCCACACGTGTGTCATGCTCTGTGTATTGCATGTGAGTGAGGCAGCTATTGAGAGTAATGGGATATGCATAGTCTCACAGCAAACATGCACAGCATGCATTATGCGTAGGTGTGTTACATGTGCACAGACTACACCTCCATATGACATGCACATGTCATTAGCAATAGTGTTGTTATTACACACTCACCTGCATGGATTGGCTGCCTTGCTGTCACTCCAGAGGGACCTGCAAAAATATGAGAGTGATTGCCAGTGGCCACAACTGTGCCATTGATACTGTGAGTATGATGAAGTTTAGTAGTACAACAGGTGGCTTTCACAGGTGTACAGATTATGCTCAGAATATCAATCTTGCAGAAGAATAGGCAGGTTAACAGCTACACAAACAGTACACATCTCACAACTACCAGTACAGAGAACAGTTAACTACAGATATGGCATGTTACCTGCACACTCCATTTCAACATGCTGGGTGGTTCCGGCCTCCATGATGACACATGTTTGTGGATGTTGCTGTTGTTGGCCTGGAGCCACAACACTTAGGAGGTGCTTCTCCACACTGGTGAGGGGGGGTGGATAGGTACCCCACCGCCTGTGGCAAGCTGTTGTCTGTGGATATCAGATGCACGCTGTCAGACATGTCTAATTAAATCACTGCAGTGATGGCGTACCTGCTCATATGTCCGGTTATGCATGCCTATGTCATTTACCCGACGGACAAGATCTTGCCACAGTGCAGCCCTCTCATGCTGGTTCTGGCTGGTCTTGGAAAACAACACACAGTAATTCTGCACCAGGCTCTGGTGGATCTCCTGATTCTCTGCTGCTGTATAAGGTGGGTTTTGCTGATGCACCATCACCCTGGAAGGAAAAGAAAAATATGTGAGCAAGTCATGTGGCACACTTAATATTCTAATGTACTGATATCACTTAACTGCCATATATAGCATCTGTCTGTCTATCAGGGGATACACATGTTCGATACCACATATCAGTGCTCAGCCCACAACTGTCTGACAGTGCCTGCCACACTCCATACAACAAACTTGTATACACAAGCACTCGGCACACTGTGTGGGATACAATGCACAACCTCACACTGGGGGTATGTATCAAGCTAATGGATGAAGAATATTGTCATCCTGTGCAATGAATGCAATGCACATTTACAGTTTCAATGGTAATCCACCCTAGTCTTTGATGCCATACCCCTACCTGACATATGTGCACAGTTGTTACTATAGCCAGCATACTGTTGTCGCAGAGTATACATGCTGCCAGGTGCACACACATACCCTGTAACACACGTGATTGCGGCCATGGTACAGGCATCATTACACACACATTACACATACATACAACACACAAATGTATGACAACTCAGATGAGAATTAACTGTGTACCTTATAGTACTGTGTGCCCCTACTTACAGATACCTATGCATGAGGTATGTAATCTGTGCAGACTACAGGAAACACACCAGACAGTGTTACTAGGGAATGTGAACGTACACCATACTGTAGTGTTTAGGCCTACAGCATCAGGTAGTACAACAGTTCATATGTGAGCTGGATTCAACAGCAGTACCACTTACTGAGCATACATGTATTGCTTCTGCCTACGATGGGACACCGCAGTCGTACACAGTGAAGTACGGCACAACATGTGCCAATCTACTATGTTTGCATCCCGATAATTGACACATCTTTCTCTGGCTTCACACCAAGGACACCAACTACCATGACAGACACAAACTCACACTAAGCTCTCACACCTTTACAGACCTTGCACACAATCAGTGTCACACTCATTCAACGTCACATAGCTGGTATTGCACTGAGTACATGTGTGTGTGCATTGTGTCATAGGTAGGTACTATGCTATTGGCCCTGGGCCTAGGGCAGCCTAGCCATATGCTACCCTGCCATTTGGGACACATGTAATGTGATTTTACTTGCTCCTGTGAAACGGTTACACAGAGGTGACTCACAGGGCATATTACCTATCTCCATAACATTCCTCAGGGGTATGTATGACATCTACTAATAAGGAGCCTTGTTTGTTAATGCTGGGTGGTTTACTCCAGGGTATGGCATATTTGTGTATAGAAACCTGTACCTCAAGCATGTGCTTTTTAGTGCGGTGACAAGGATTAGGGCCCTAGGTCATGTAGGCTGGACGGATTGTGAGGTGTTGCCATGGTGGTTGGCCAACTGGTATGGGTGTGACATAACTGTGTATGTCCAGCAGTGGTAACCTCTGTGTAGGATGTATGCAAGGCACTCTAGCTGTGGTTTTGAGAGTCAGTCTGCATAGGGAATGTGTTTGAGGGCATTATCAGTCTTTGTTAGGTATGTCTGTGGCCTCTCCACTTGCTGTAGTTCTCATGGGAGGTACATACTGCATAGGACATTGTGAGGTGTAGAGGGGTACACTGACTTACATTTCCCTAGCTGACACACCTTTTGTGATGACACGTACCATGTACAGGGATTACAAGACTAGTGTGCCACTGTAGATATCAAAGGGGAGGCTGTTGTACACCTGTGTCCCATGTTCCCTTCTGACATCTCCAGTGGTAGGCGGGCAACCACCTATGTGGTAGTTAGTGGGTAACATGTTTTGGAATGGGGTATGGTACTGCAGTATCAACACTAGTGTTCAGTCCATGCCTTGGTCACCAGGCACTTGTTGCAGTACATCTGCCCCCATGTCCCCTTCTCTCACTCTCTCTCTTTATATATATATATATATATATATATATATATATATATATATATATATGGATATGTTTTTATATGTAAATGTATATGTGTATATGCATATATATATGTAAATATATATGCATATCTATATATATGTGTATATATATATATATGTATATGTATATATACACACGCCACTATATATATATATATATATATATATATATATATATATATATATAGACATTCATATCTATCTGTATATATGTATGTATCTACATATATATCTATATATGTATGTATCTATTATATCTATATGTATATACATATTCTATCTATATATCTCTATCTGTACATACTTCTCTATCTATGTACATATATATATAAATATATATATATGGCTATGTAGATATATAGATATAGATATATATATATATATATATATATATATATATATATATATCGACATATAGATATTTGTATATATATATATATATATATTATATATATATATATCTATATACACACACACACACACACACACACACACACTTCTAAACATCCAATCTGAAGTAGTTAACTTCATTTGGTCTGCAACCTGTGGGATACGGATCCGAGCCGGCAACTTTACAAAGCTTAGATCCGAGCTCCTAGCTCCTCCCCTTACCCATAATCCCCTGCCAACCCTGACTGACCCCAGATCTAGTTTGCCGCGCTTCTGAACAGCAGCTAGATTGCGAGCTCCTGGTCTTTTGGTCAGATAAGTCCTTGTATCTTAAATTTTTCTCCTTAAACTTGTGTGATTGTGTTGTGTTGGTTAGGTTTCCCTTCTTATAGCCTTACTTTATATAACCTCTTTAAATTTTTCTAGTCAAATTTTCCTCCCCATCCCTCACTGGTCGTAGTCTGTGTGTGTGTTTGTGTTTGGAGCCTACTGAGTGAGTTTTATTTAGCTAACATGTCTGAGGCCCCAAAACCAATATTTTCTAAGTGCACCGAGTGTGGCCATAAGCTCTCCCCAGCGGATGGCCACACTCAGTGTGTCCGGTGCCTTGGGGTTGAACACATCTCCTCTGGGTGTTATATCTGCGCGGCGTTCAACCCCAGGGCATTGAAGGACCACAGGTCGAAGCTGATCCTAGCGGGACTCTTGCCCCCGGATTCGGCCTCCTGTGCTTCTGTGGCCTCCTCCCAGGCTTCTGTGGCGGCCACTCCTGCCTCTCTCCCCCTGGCCGGGACTCAATCTCCCACTTCTGCGCCGGAGGAGAGGGAGGCCAGAAAAGAAAAAAGGAGGGAAAAGCCCCCCCCGGCTAAGCGGGCTTCTTCCTCCATGGCTTCCAGGTCTCCTCCTTCTCGGCTCCGGTCTCCATGCTTCTCACCAGGACCCGAGGAGGAGGAGACCCGATCTCCGTCGAGGTCATCGAGGCGGCACTCCCTGCCAGCCTCGGTGGCCTCGTCGAGATCAACGCGTAGCCTTTCTGAAGCTGATTTGGACCGGGTGATGCGAAGGTTCATCCAAACCCAAATGCAGCAGATGGGAGTGCTCCTGCCTCCCCCCCCTCCGGGGGGGAGCTCAACACCCTTCTTTGCCCCGATAGCTCCTTCTCCGACCCGCTTCCTGGGTTTGAAGCGCTCGGAGCCGGGCAGCGTTGAAGCCGGGGTTGGGTCGGCGCCGACAGTATCTGGTACTTTGGCTCCGACTCTTCCTTCGAGTTTACAGGATCCGTCCTTGTCGGATCCGAGCTCTCGGAGCCGTGCTCTGAACTTCGGATCTGAGGGGTTTAGTGTGCCTTCGGCTCCGTCCAGGTCGGAGCACACTGGCCCTTCGGATCCAATGGTCTCGGCGCCGGCTCCGATCCATCCATCGGATCCGAGTGAGGGTCGGCTCTCTGATCCCAGAGAGAGTGGCTCTCCCTCGGCCTTTGATGTGGTGGAGAGGGCTCTGTTGAGTGCATCCAGGCCCCCACTGCCTGCTAAGCTCCATCCCGCACTCCCTCTCGTTTGGGTAGGGCTTCCGTCGCCCGGCCACAGGGACAGCCTGCTTTGACGTCTCAGGTCGTTCCCCTGGAACAAGACGTTGCTGGTGAGTCGTCCTCGGACAGTCCCCCCGAGGATGTTCCTCACAAGTGAAAGTGTAAGAGGAGGCACGTGGACTCCCCCGAGTCCTTGACAAAAGACAATGATTTGGATGAGGGGGAAGGCAACTCAAGGTCACCCCCCGAGGATGTCTCCTTCGGAGACATCATGGAAATGCTTAGGATAAGAGGGGGGTGGTCTGCCCCCAAGGCTTCCTCGGACAAATCCGTGTTCCTGGAGGCGTTCGAAGCAGGCCCATCTACCTCTTGGGTGTCCCCTCCAGCCGACCCCTTAGTGGACCTTATCACCACTAGTGAGTGGAAGAAGCTGGGCACTGTGGAGCCAGTCCCCAAACGTCTTGACAAGATCCTGAGCCCCCCGGCAGAGAAATCCCATTGGAGCAAGGGACCCCCCCGTAGATGCCATGTTGGTGGCAGCAGCCACCAAGAGGGAGTTAGCCCAAGAGAGTCCCTCGGTCCATCCCTCGAGCAAGGAGTCTCGCTCGATGGACCATCTCGGGAAGCAGGTCTTTAGTTCAGCGACCTTCACAGTAAGGTCCCTGAACTACATGGCACATGTGATTCGACTGCAGCGAGACCTTATCAAAGAGTACGCTGCATCGCCCCCGGAGTCCATGTCGGGGGAGGACAAACAGTTGTACTCCACTCGCATATGCGGCTTTTATCCCATGCTACAGAGGGAGCTGCTAGAGCCATCGGAGCAGGCCTAGTTATGAGGCGCCAGGCCTGGCTGCGACATTGTGATTTCGCGGAACCCTTCAAGGCGTCCTTTGCGAATGCCCCCTTCGATGGTTCTGCCCTGTTTGGCAAGACAGTTCGCGAGACTTTGGTCCAGAGCGAAAAGGACGGGAAGACGTTGTCTGCCGTCTGAGTCCACTTCTCTGCTCCCCAGAGGTCCTTCTCCAAGAACCAAAAGGGACAGAAGAAGATGTGGTTCCGAAAGTCGCAACAATCCCAGTCCGCTCCGGACTCCCAGTCCTTCCGCGGCAGAGGAGGACAGGGTGGATGCCGCCCTAGAGGCAGAGGGGGGCCCGAAGAACTTTGGGTCCGGAGAAGCCTTCTCTGATCGGCCCACGCAGCAACCCTGAGGGGTTGCCCGACTGCTCCACTCTGGAGGCAGTCGGGGGGCATTTCTAGAAGCACCTGGCAGCTTGGGAGTCCATTACAACAGACCGCTGGGTGCTTCGTATCATATCCAGAGGATACAGAATTCCCTTTTCCTACATTCCCGACACCCCCGGACACCTCCCCGATGTTCCACCCAATCAGAGGGAGGCAGCAGCTGTGGAAATCGGCTGCTTTTAGAAAAACGAGCCATCCAGCACGTCCCCCCCCCCCAGGCCAGTCCGGATCGGGTTACTACTCCAGGTTATTTTTGGTGCCAAAAAAGACGGGGGACCTAAGGCCATCCTCGATCTTTCCCTACTAAATCTGTCAGTAACCAAAAAAAAGTTCCGGATGGTCACTCTTCAGTCTATTCTCCCCCTCTTGCGGGAGAACGACTGGATGTGCTCCATAGACCTCAAGGACGCGTACTACCACATATTGATGGACGAACGGTCCAGGAGGTTTCTCCGCTTCCGGCTGGGAGCCAGTCATTATCAATTCAGGGTCCTCCCCTTTGGTCTCACCTCAGCCCCCAGGGTGTTCACCAAGGTTTTAGCAGTGATAGCGGCCCACCTGAGACTCCAGGGAATGCAGGTCTTCCCGTAACTGGACGACTGGCTCCTCACCGCCCCGACAAGGCATTTACTATGCTTGGCCAGGGACTACTTTCTCAACCTTGCTCTGCAACTAGGGATCACTATAAACTCGGACAAGTCCTCTCTCACCCCGACTCAGGTGATAGATTTTATCGGGGCCAGACTGGACACCAACAGGCAACTAGTCTTCTTAACTCCCGACCGGTTGCACACTTTGAGGGCACATGTGCGGGCCATCTTTCAGTCTTCAAAACCTCCAGCGGGATTGGTTCTGAGGGCCCTGGGGTCCATGGCAGCCACTATAAACCTTCTTCCCATGGCATGTCTGAACATGAGGATTTTACAGTGGACTCTCCAAGTCCAATGGTCCCTTCATCAATACCCCTTGAGTCACCCCATTTCTCTCAGCAGGGCCTGCAAGAGGGCTCTTGTTTGGTGGCTTCAATCGCCGGACCCCCAGGCGGGATGCCCCTTTGCCACGGCCCCCCCCCTCTCGCCATGGTGACCACGGACGCCTCTCGTCTTGGGGGGGGGGGGGCATTTGAGCAGGATGGTCCAAGGCACGTGGAACGATTCGGAGACCTTATTGCACATAAATGTTCTAGAGATGAGGGCAGTGCTGTTGTCGTTGCAAGCACTTCAGAGCCTTCTGCCTGTAGGAACAGTTGCAATCCAGACAGACAATATGTCTGTGGTATGGTATAAACAAGGGGGAACCAGGTCTTACCCACTCTGTCGAGAAGCCATGAGAGTGTGGGAATGGGCGATCTCCACCAACCGCTTTCTCATTGCAACGCACATTCCGGGATGGGCCAACATCCTGGCGGACAGACTGAGTCGCACCATCCTTTCACCTTACGAATGGTCCCTCAATCCTCGAGTAACGAGTCGAATTTTTGCTGTTTCGGGGCAGCCCTGTTGCGATCTTTTTGCATCTCCCTCAAACACGAAATGCAACAATTACTTCGCTCTCATTCCCCCTGCCGGGGAAGCCCCGAGGGACACCTTGGTGCATGCTTGGCCACCCGATCTTCTCTATGCCTACCCTCCTCTTCCCCTCATGCTGAAACTTCTTCAGAAAGCCAGTTGGTTGGGGAGCAGGATGATCCTCATTGCCCCATTCTGGCCTCGCCAAGCTTGGTTCCCTTACCTCTCTTCTCATCGAGTGAATCCGCCCTGGGTTCTAGATCCCCTTTCGGATCTAATCTCCCACCCCCAGGGGCTCCCACTTCCCGACCTGGCCAGCCTCAAGCTAGCGGCTTGGCTGCTCCAGTTCCACTTGTAGCTAGGACTCCTGGTATCTCTTCTCCAGTTAAAACTATCCTAGTAGCAGCGCACAAGCCCTCTGCTAGGCAGGTCTATGGTAGTAAATGGAAGCGTTTCTCTATCTGGGCAGAACGCCATAATTTGAACCCTTTTACAGCCCCCTTGCCTGCGGTGCTGGACTTAGGTCTTTTTAATGGCGGAGCTAGCTCTTCTATGGTTAAGGTTCAGTTAGCAGCCATCTCTCATTACCACGTAGGTACTGAAATGGGTCCTTTGATTACTACAAAATTGTGCAAAACGTTCCTAATGGGCACCTTTTTTCTTAGACCTCCAATAAAGGAAGCGGTACCTCCATGGGATTTGACCTTGGTATTAGAAGCCCTGACAGACCCTCCCTTCGAACCGGCGTCTTCAGTAGACCTCAGATATTTGTCTTGGAAAACAGCCTTTCTTGTGGCTATTACTTCAGCCAGGAGAGTATCTGAATTGCAAGCTCTTTCTGTGAAACCCCCATACTTAGCCTTTCACAAGGATAGGGTTTACCTCAGGACCAATCCCTCCTTCCTCCCGAAGGTAGTTTCTGAATCTAATATTAACCAAACTATCAATTTGTCTTCTTTCCTAATTATCAGAACAAAAGGGAGTACAGACTACATTCTTTGGACTTGCACAGACAACTTAGATTTTACATTCATAGGACATCTGGTCATAGACAATCCGACCAGTTGTTCGTCTCCTTTGCCAAATTTAATCTAGGTAAACCGGTCTCGAAAGTTTCCTTATCGAGATGGATTTCACAGTGTATCATTACAGCGTATCAAAATTCCGGCAGGCCCGCACCTCATACTAGGGCTATGGCTACATCTGCCGCCTTTAAATCCAGGGTTTCCTTGGATGATATCTGTTCAGCAGCCACTTGGGCCTCATCTCATGCCTTCATCAATCATTATAAATTGGACATTACCTCCAGAGGGAGAACTTAGTTTGGCTCCGCAGTGCTCCGGAATATCCTTCCATGAAGGCCGCCCAAAGTTTAGGTAGCAGGGGACTCTGTCCCACAGGTTGCAGACCAAGTGAAGTTAACTACTTCAGATTAAGAAGTTATGTACTCACCATAATGTTCCATCTGAGTAGGTAAACTTCATTTGTCTGCAACCGTCCCCGACCTTCAGATGCGTTTCATGTCATATAGTGATGTACCAATTCTGATAATGTAGATAGTTATCCTCTATAGTGCTTGCGGGCAAACTTGATCTGAGGTCCGTCAGGGTTGGCAGGGGATTATGGGTAAGGGGAGGAGCTAGGAGCTCGGATCTAAGCTTTGTAAAGTTGCTGGCTCGGATCCGAGATCGGATCCATATCCCACAGGTTGCAGACAAATGAAGTTTACCTACTCAGATGGAACGTTATGGTGAGTACATAACTTCTTATTACTGTACATATACATGCACATGTAGGCACATAGACTGCCCACCTTTCATGATGGGAATATCACTTCTGAAACAGTTGAGACATACCATTCTGTAATGATATTGCACAGTGTTGTGCATAATGCATTATGCTGTCCTCAGGCCGTATATAGCAGGCCTCACTGGCTCAGTCCCACAGAAGTTCACCACCACATGACATATACCTGCACTGCATGCTGTTTTCAATGCCACACACTACAACCTACATTGATATGTGCACATAGCAACCTTCAACTACATATGTATGTCCAGCCTTCACTAACAGTTGCAGTATGTCCCTTGACCTATGCACATCTGCATATACATATAGATACAGACTGCTAACACATATGGAGGGTTCACAGTATGTAGATTATTAGATTATGTAGTTTACATTACCTTTGTCTCTGACAGCTTTTTTCTGCTGGCTTGCTTGCTGGCTTGCTGTCTTGCTTGCTTGCTGGCTGGCTTGCTTTTTATTTATTTTTTTGGTCTCTGTCTCTATCTATCTCTCCCTCTCTCTCTCTGTCTCTCTCTCTCTCTCTCTCTCCCTCCAGTTGCTGCAATGATATTATTGCATGTGTGGACTGGCAGTACAGGCTGCTTTTGTAGGTATCTGCACATGTGCATGTGATGGCCTCTGCACCAATTGGTGGCCAGCATTTAGTAATTGCATGCAGCCTGCTGTGTGGTAATTGCAGTTCTCACTGTGATTTCTGGACACTGCTATAAAATGATAAGTTAGGTAGGCGTAGGCCTTTCAGTTTTGCAAGGTGGGGACCATGCTGGTTTGCTGTGGACACTGTTGTGCGAGTCAGAAGGTTGGTATATCTCTCATATCTAACACTGTGTTGTAGCCACTGAAATACATGTTGTACTGAAACCTGACTGTTGCTTCTTCCAGTTCACTCTTCTCAGTGTGTATGTTAACTCAGACCTGCTAATGCTAACACTGTTTACATGGGAGTATGTACTTACCTGTGGGATTTGAGGATTAACTGGCATACAACAGTAGTTCTTGCAATGTGTTGCTATGGCTTTTGTTTTTTCCCTTTACATTCACTCCTTGAATGCCTGATATTTGTCTTTACTGGAATGTGTTGCTATGGCTTTCCTATTTTCCATTTACATTCACTCCTTGTAATGCATGATATATTTCTTTCAGCACTAAGTTCTTATATGTTTGCTGTGGCTTGGTGGCACTTCATGCAGTCTGGTGAGCCCAAGGTCTGGGGTTTGACACTTACAGGGGTATTTTATTTTGCTGCTGAGAAGTACTAGGGCCTTGTCATACAGAGTGAAGAAGGCACTTTTAAACAGTTGTAAGCAGGAAGCAGGAAGTCATTGGGGACACCAGCTAGGGATGTGCAGGCTGGGTGTAGGGAAGGGCCATAGCTGCACATTTCTTTAACTGCAATAGCTGTACATATGTTCGACATTTGCTGTGACATTTGAAACCTTCCCCCCCTGAGAGAGGGGTGAGGACAACTAAGTATATTGTACTAACAATTATGAATATCAGGCACTTGCAGTGCCTGTGAACTGCTATACTGTCATTAGTATGTTAGATGGCTACATCCTTTGATATTTCTGTGTTGTACTCCTACATAAGGGCATGCTTGTGGAAGTAATTCTACAGCTATTCGCAGAGTATGTAACAGCAGACAGGCTGATATACCTGTCTGTTTCTGACACTTGCAGGCCTCAGATACTCTCCGGTATATATTTGACCAACCTCAGGGAAAGGTACATATCAGTGGGATACACCCGTGATATATTTCAGATATTCTGCAGTTGTGACTGTGGAGTATTTTGAGCATATGTATTACTACACCATTACTGACATGCAGGTAGTGTCTACTTTATCTTATTGACAGTTACCATTACGTGGGATTCCCCACCTTTCTGCCTACTGTTAGTACATTTCACAGGGAGTCAGTGGGGCACAGGTAACAGTTGTTTGCAAATCAGGGACATCCCTGTAAATCAGTCACAGTTGGGAGGTCTGGTCTCTTACCTATTCAAATATGGCGGTGTTTATCCTGCTCTGATACTGTGTGGGGTTTGTAAGGTGCTACTATAACATTACTACCTACTAGCATGGCTGTTTCTCTTCTCACACTAATGTAATGCAATTCCACAAGAATTGCCAGTAAAGATACACAGAACAAGCTTTGTATAATGGCCTTCCTATTTTCCATTTACATTCACTACTTGTATTTCATGATATATTTCTTTCAGCACCAAGTTCTTGTATATCTGCTGTGGCTCAGTGGTAATTCATGCAGACTAGTGTTTCCAAGGTGCGGGGTTCGAGACTGACAGGGGTATTTTATTTTGCTGATGAGCAGACTACAGGCCTTGTCATACAGAGTGACTAAGGCACTTTTAAGCAGTTGTAAGCGGGTTTGCGTGAGTTTGCGCGAAGCTTAGCTACGCTTATCTACGCTTAGCTAAGCGCACACAAGCGCACACCCGCTGACTACTGCTTAAAAGTGCTTACTCCCGCTAACAACCGTGCTATTTTCTTTTAAAGAAAAGAAAATGGGGAAATAGGAAAGTGGTGAAAAAGGGGGCACAAAGAGGGTAGGACAGTAGGAAAACAAGCTCGGGATGTGCAGGAAGGATGTAGGGAAGGTCCATAGCTGCCCATTTCTTTATCAGTAACAGCTGTGCATATGTTTGAAATTTGGTGTGAAATTTGAAACCTTCCACCCCTGAGAGAGGGGTGAGGACAACAAAATATGTTGTACTGCCAATTAGAATTATCAGTTTACATGTCCAGCGGACATGTGTGCGAATTGGGCAGCTATGTATGGGGCGTAATTTTTTTGTGGGAACAAAGTGCCCTTTTTTATTTTTGTTTCAGGTGAGAGTGGAATGTGAGGTACAGGAAGTAGGTATATTTGGGGAGGTAGGTTGGGGAGGTTAACAGACAAGACAAACGAGATGCATACAGGGGCGGAGTATGACACGTGGTGGGTAAACACAATTGACTGGGACGGATGTTTGGGTATCGCGAGCCCATGAGCCCACAGATGGCAACAGTGGAACTGAGATCCCCACCCATGGGCAGTTACCACTGCGCCTTCACAGCCCAGGCCGGGGCTGTGCTGGGGGCTGGATAGGACGGGCAGGCACACCCGTGAGTTGCGCCACTCTCGCCTCGAGCTGGCATAGGGGATCAGTCACAGAACACCTGATCTCACTACGCACCACAGACCGGACCCTATGGAGGGTGAGTGGAGGCTCTCCTCCGGCCACGCTTGCAGAGGGGGGACGAGCCCCATCTCCTGCAGCGCTTCCACCCGAAGGTGGCACAGGGCCACCGGAGGAGGAGGTCCCGGCCTGGGCACTGGTGCCAGGTGCACTCGCCAGCTGAGGTGGGAGAGGTGGGTCTGCTGGAACCCGCCTTCCCTGTTGTCCTATGTTTAGCAGTATTTTATGGCATTTTGGGTTAGTAACAAACAACACCATTCAAAATTAGTTGTAACAGTATGCATCAGTATTTCCATTAACCAAACACCCATGAATTCCGAACATTGAGCAGCAAGCATAACACATGCATATTTAGAACAACAGTGCACATTCCAACAGCGTGTAGGGTTGATTGGTGGCAACAGGCCATCAGGTTTGGATATGTGAACAGGGCACATGCATCAACATACATGCAGATATGTATGAACCAACAGGACAAATGTCCATGGGAATTAATTGTGAATACACATACCCAGTTTGGTGTGGAATGGCATAATTTGTGAAAATAGGGTAGGGTGGAGAAATATTACATTAACAACTTACACTACCTATACATATACTGTACATTACTAGTAGATGCAGATGTATATCCCCTACATGTGTTAGTACAGTTTCCTGTATGTAACCTTAGGAATGTTGGTGATGGGGATGTTACTGCTACATTAATATACATTCTATTTTTATTCATATATGTTCATATCTGGCTGTGTTCAGGTACAGCATCCTGCTACATTTGATTTTATGGCTCTAGACAACTGTGGATGTTCAGCATTTCATACAACCATACTATCTCCATAATGCAAGGGTACAGCAACATGTCCAAATTGTGGGACGGACACAGTCCAGGTTCTGTACTTTAATTAGGACATTACACTCTTTGGTTGTGGCTGTCTCATTCATTTCATATTATGTAGTGACTGCAGTATACCTTTATTCCAGACTTATTACAGCTTTTTTGGTAGCTTCAAACTGTCTTTCTCACACTCTCTCACTTATTTTATATTTACATTTCAGAATGGTACTTAATTCTAGGCTTTATTAACATTTATTACTGGGTTACAACAATCCTTTCCAGCTGACTCACTTATTTCATATGGCAGAATTTACAAGGATGTATTCGACACTTGTCTATCCTTTGTTGATTATCTGATATTACAATACAGGTGGAAACTCTATTTGAGACTTGTTTAATCTTTATTACTGGATTGCAATACACTCTTTTCCAGGCTGCATCACTTATCTATTCATACAATACTAGCAGAATCTTTATTCTAGGCTTATTTCACCTTTATTACTGGGTTACAACAATGAACTCTTTTACAATCTGTCTCACTTGTATTCTATAACAATACCAGCTAAATAATTACTAACCTGCCTGGTGGCGCAACCTCAGCAGCCTATCAGCATAGGCTCGCCGATTCGCGGAACGGACACCTGCAGCTGTAATATAAATGAAGGAATATTGGAACATACCTCTCCATACTATAGGCTAGGATAGCATTTCTTGCATATGTAATTACATGGATACTTACTCAGTAGTGGGGCATTGGGCATTTGGCAGGCCTCCTGGATCCAACGGTTCAGTTGGTCCTCCTTACGTCGCTTCAGGTCCGCATGGAGGTGACGGGACCTGTTCACCAGTCCTCGGAATGCCTGTGGCACTGGTGAGATCATGTGCCAACCGGTTTCACGTCTCTGCCTTGTACGCTCCCCATTGAACCTGGCCTTGCATGAGTTGTGCTTCATGATCATGGACTAGGAGCCAAACCATATATTTTGACTCCTCAACACCCCACCTTTGTGCTCTAAAGCGATTTTCCTCTCCTGCACCTGCCATCCTTACTGCAAATGGGTACCACAATCAGTTATGGTGTGTATTCCCGCCTATGGGGCTTATATATGCCGGTTTTCCCACACTTATCTCTGATTGGCCATTTTGGATATTTATCAGCTTAAAGCAAACCTGCTTTGTCATGGTTCTATTTTCATTCATTCCATATATATGCTAATACTGTATTTCTCAGTACAACTGTCATGGCTTAGTGGTTCAGTACATTGACTGTGGTGCACAGTATCCTGGGTTCGACCCTTGGCATTGCTTTTTTTATTTTACTACTGTCTAGACAGGCTAGGAGGTGTGTCTGTGTAAAGGCGGCTTTGATACAGCTTGCCCAATGTTGCCCGCCGGTAAGCTGGTTGGCGCGCTGCGCAGCTCCGCGCAAACGGCTTACGCTGGGTAACGCGTTATTTAGCTATGAGCACTCATATTACGCTGGGTGAAACACTGCTGAGCTACGGGCACTCATATTAAGCTTGTTAAAGCGCTGCTCACCTCCAGGCACTCATATGCAGCTTGTTAAGGCGCTACTCACCTACGGGCACTCATATGCAGCTTGTTAAAGTGCTGCTCACCTACGGGCACTCATATGCAGCTTGCTAAAGCATTGCTCAGCTATGGGCAATTATAATCCTTTTTTATAAATTATTCTGTTGGATTTCTTCACAAATACATGTCCCATTTCATTACATTTTACTTAAATTATAGTTATATATATATATATATATATATATATATATATATATATATATATATATATGTCAGGGGATTGTTTCATACTTATTTAAATAAAAATGGTGAATGATGTTGTGGGGTCTCGAACCGTGACTACCTCCTCTTTGGCCAACGTCTCTACCGCTACACTATTGCTACTTGGCTTAATTTGCATATGTAGATCTTATATGCTTTTCAATGTCTGCTAACTGTGGCTGAGCGAAGGGCATACCCACGCAAATGCGAGCAAACATTTTTGAAATTTATAAAAAAAAAAATGAAACTGCTATTTTTACGTTTTACACATTTTTCAGTAGGGTTTAGTCTGTGGGGATGTGTGGTGTTGTGTTCCTTGACATTTCTAAGGACTCGCTCGTGGCTGTTTACTTTCAGGCCTCTGACTCTTCTGGGGGCGTGTCCCTTTGCAGTACTCGGCATTCGGACACGCCCCCTGCTTTCCTACATGGACCGTGTTAGCCTAGGGTATGATTCAGCATGTCCTCATGAATATGCATGGCATGCTGACGTCATACCGTTCAACTGCAGCCTCCAAGTAAGACATATTAGGTCTTACACGGAGGTTTCGTGAATCCGGCCCTTTGTCTTTTTTCTGTCATAATTTTTAGTTTGTGTTAGAAAACAAATGTTTATAGACTGTTGCTACTTATAGATGAAATTTAGTATGTGAATGATTGTGTGAACAGACTAAATCTGTTTTTTTCATATAGGTTTTTGTAGGTTTTGTGTGTTGAGGTAGGATATAATGCTTTTGGGGGATTGCCAGTGATTTACTTAACGCAGAACCACCTGTTGACATTTTAAAGCTTTACCATTTCTTTCAGGTGGTACTGCCTGTCTTGAGTGCTTCATTCTCAGCTGAATCTATGAAGTAATTACTAGTATCCATGGTTCTCCCTTCCCCTGTCCACAAGAAGAAGAAAGTAGTCAGGAAGTCTTTTGTGTCAAGCCAACTCCAGTTGTGCCTCAGCCGCTGATGGGTGACTGTGCTGTGGCTGGAATTGGTTACTTAGACTGCTAACCCCCCCCCCCCGCAATCATTCCTGTAGTAGTACCTACAGTCACTAAGGACGAGGAGGTAGACATGTCCTCAGCAGTTGAAGGGAAGCTCTGCTCACAAGAGAGAACCACTCCATTTGGTCTCAGGGGAAGGGGGCAGTTGAAAGAGCTTCACATAGCTGGGAAAGGGATCCTGAGCCCCATATTAGTATGCTTGCTGTAGGTTGGTCTTTTTCCAGGAGGTTGCACAGGTAAAGAGAACAGAAAGAAAAAAAATTGACTTCTCTTTCATTTTACATGGACATGAAAAGATTTGCTGGTATTCACTAGAGAATTTATCTTTTTCTCTCCCTACTACTACTTTAAGGGAAAGAATATTTCCTTTACTTTCTGATACTGAATTTCAGTCAACAGAGTGACGTGCCAGGTTTTGTGGATGATGCCCTCCAACTTCCTGTTCCATATAGAATGTTAATGTAAATATAGAAAGTAAAATCCACCACTAGATGTTTCCTCTAACTACAGAGAGTCTTGTAGAATTGTTGCTGACAGGCTGAGCTCTGTAGCATGTTATACAGATTGTGAGAAAGACCACTACCACTTAAGTTAGGCAAGGTTTGCTTCACAAATACATGTTGTGTCTCAGCATATAGAGAGACACAGTCATACTGAATGACCTTGGAGTCTAGTGACAGTTATAGGATCATAGACAAGTACTAGGCTAACTGCTCTTGGAGGCCATTTTAAGCCTTGCCACTTTACTTCAAAGGTGAGAATCAAACCTTGTACCTTGACTGTGACATAAATACCTTAACTATTACGGCAGCCCCAACCTAATATAGAGATTCTTACCAGTGCTAAGATGGCCTCCCTTACTTAAAATAAAACTTATAAACTTTTTATGAAGTTTTCATATGTTGTACACATCACATCTCATGAAAGCTTCTCTTAAATTTGCAGACAATTTAACTGTTTTCAACTGTGGTTATTCTTTTGTTGCCTGCTGATTGCTTACATAGCTGCACTTTTCCTTTGGTTTTTGTTTCATTCATGACTAATTTAGTTTTACATTATTGCAGTACTGCATTTTAGTTTATTGACTTAACCTGTGATTTTTTTTTTTTTTTTAAAGTTCTGAAATATACCGACTGAATCTGGAGCAGGGACGTTTTTTGAACTCATTACAAACAGATGCTTCGTAAGTACTTGCATATTTGCGTAATCCACTTGTTTAAAATTTCTTAAGAAGGAAAGTAGAGTCACTGTGTTGGAGGGAGGTGTAGTTTCTTCTCAGTATGACATTTGATGTTGCTGTAGGAACGTACTGTGCTGTAACTTGGATGTACATTTTAGCATGCACTAACATTTCATCTAAGTTAAGAAAAAAAAATACTTAATGGTGTGCAGATTTTATTTTATGCAGTGTTGACTAGGTTAGTCTCACCAAGCCAGCAGCCTTTTCTCAGGAGACCTGAGGTGGTATTTATATTAGGGAGAGAAAACTTGGCTAGGGCACAGGGAACTTCACCTACTCTTTTTTTGTACACTAGATGGCACTAGAGGGTTGATTTTCAGGTGTAAGGTTGGTGTGTACTGAGGAGGAAGCACTGCTTAATGCTTCTGCTGATTGTGTAAAGTTACCTCAGTCTAATGCTGCTGATTATGTTGCAATTTTTGCAATTGTGTCTAAAAATGGTTGATGAAAAAAGTACCAGGGGATGAAAGTGCTCTGCCTGGGCTGATGCTGTTGATCTTTGTGGCTTTTCTGCTATCAGGACTGTTGGGGGCCTGTGAGTGTTTCCAGTGGTGGTGGTTTGCAGAACAGAATCGCCAGTCTTGTTTGCTAATTTAGTTTCCATGATTGCTGCTCATGCATCTAAATCTATACAAAAGGAGTTGAATCAGCATTCTTACTTGGATGTTGTTGCCACCAGCGAGAACTTAATGACTTTTCAAATTCAGAAGAAATGTAGATGGGATAGTGTGTATCCAGGATAAATGTAAATTTGATTTTTACAGTTTTTTTGAAACAATTTAATTTCTCCTTTAGGATTTAAACCCAGTGATGTCCATTCCCTTTTATGTTTGGGTATATAGAGATTTTGCAGTGTCACTTTTTACATTACTTTTGTTGGACAGCTTTACATTAGCAGTTGAGGAAAAAATAGTTTACCCTGGGTATGATTTTCATATGTTTGTGAATTTTCCTAGCTTTTGAAATTTGCTGTACAATACAGAACTGATGATGTTTCTGACATGGACATAACTTTTTTTTAGCCCTGTGTCATAGGGTTGATTTTGTTACTAAAGAAATGAACAGCAGAGGTGTATTGAGCTAACAGGCCCAAAAGTTCTTGCAAGCTCTGTTAAACATCGATTGCTCTTTGCTGCTTGAGTCTTTTTTTAACACCTTTGTTAAATTATCACGTAAGACATAAGCAAGCATAAATTACCATATTAATGTGTTTCTAGTTACGTACATTATACACCACATATGTTGCTTTTTATAACCATCATCAGCCCATCATTACATAAAGTTGTCGATTCCTGCCTTCCCTTAAACTTCACTCCTTCTCTAGAACATTATTCTGCATGTATTGTTCCTATAATTTCCATGTATTTCTATGTAGTTTGCTCCTTCAGTTTTCAAAACATTACACTTCCAGTTCTTTTATCTGTTACAATATGCAATACTTAAAGTACATGTAGTTTAGACCTTGATTTCAGTTTTCTAGTAATTGCTTTTTTGGCAACCACCAGAATTAAGCGTAACAAAGCCTTACTACATCTAGGCAATTGAGATTCTGTGTCCCAGTTCAAATGAATAATTTCCTTAGTTACATCCATTTGCTCACCCAATATTTCTGACAGAGTACTGTGTAGGGATTTTTTTAAATGCTGCCAACTCATTACAGTCCTAAAACATATATTCCCATTTACCTCTTTCTTCCCCGTCACACTTCAAACATTTGCCATCTGCCTGTGGAAAAATTCTGTGGAGTCTGCTTGGAGTATAAAAATATGTATGCAAGCACTTCCAAGCAAAAATCCTAAACCTTCTAAACTTTGTTGCATACTTGGGAGCCATACATATGTCCTCCCATTGTTCCCTTGTAAATTGCTTATCCAGTCTCTCTACCCAAAGTTATCTAACCTCCTCTGATTGATTCTTATCCTTATCATACAATATTTTATATGCCATACTAATTATCCATTTTTTAACACCAGCTTCTGTTTTAGATTCAGCTAAAAACCCTTCCAAAGCAGGTCTTTCACTTAGAATTCCCCCTATCCCTTTCTCTTTGCGTATATTCTGATATCAATCACTGGTATGAAAGGTAGCCTCTGGTCTGCAGTCCAGATGTTTCCTTGGCCTCATTCCATTCTGTTAACTTTGTCTGTAGTTATTTGCTTACAGTGCCATGGTTCCTTTGCAAGTTTTCTCCAGTAAAACTCATCCACCTCTTGCCTCTCCTCTGTTACCCCTATTTGCACTCACCTCTATTGGCAACATCTCCTTTCTTCATTCTCATGTTGGCTAGTTTTTAGAATATTTTCTGCTACTTTGAGAATGTAAAATTCTATGAGGATTTTTTTTCTCCTTAAGATTCTGCATCCAAAACCCATTCTCTGCTTACTTCTTGAATCCCCCCTGCTTCATTATCATCCCTTTCCACTTTGAATTATGACTTTCTTCTTGTGTTATGCATTTGAACCTTAACTGTGTAGCTGTGAAATATCCTTTCAAATCAGGTAATCCTAAAGAACCACATTCTATTGAAAGGATCACCTTATTCCACTTGACCCTTGCCTTCTCCTCACAGATAAATTCCTTCAACTGTATTAATTATTGTCTACAACTTCTCCTCTGGTTGATGTGCCTGACCTGTATATAAAATTAAAGGGGCTGAAAACAATTTCACTGCTATGAGCCATAAACAAGAGCTTCCAGTTTTTTTTTAGTTTTGTATTATCTTTTGTTTAGTCTCTTCCCACATATCCTTAGTTACCATAACAGAAGCGTTTTTAATCCATATTCCTAAATACTTCATCTTATCATGTTCCCATAAATATGGGTATTGGTGAACCAATTCATTGTGGTTACATAATTTATAGCTATAGCTTTTGTTTTGTCTTCATTAAGTTGATATATCCAAAAGACTGGAAACTTTCTGGAAATGTTCCACAGCAGTGCACTGTCCTTTTCTGGAGTTATCAGATACAGAATAATATCATTTGGAAATAAAGCCAACTTTTCTTAATTACCATGCCAATTGTATCTTTGAATTTCTGAGTCTCTTATTTTCTTTGCCAATGGCTCATAATATAAAGCAAATAAAGGAAAGAGGACACCCTGCTTGATTCTTTTGTTCAGACGCAGCTTATCAGAGAGGAACCTTCCAACATTAAGTTTGGTCTCCTTTCCCTTATATATCTTCCTAATTAATCATATGATTGTATCAGGGAATGTAAATACTTCCACTGCCCTGTTCATAAAATCCCGGCTTCTTTTGTCAAATGCTTTCTCTGCATAAAGACCCATCAACAAAAGTGGGATTTTTCTTACATATTGCTTTCCTCCATCATTGTTCTGTTAAGATTGTCAAATGTTTGCCTCCCCTCCAGAAAACCACATTTTGACAACACTTTTGCCATTCTTTTAGCTAGTATACACATAAACACTTTGTAATCATGGTTTAAAATTGAAATAGGTCTGTGTGAAGCTGGGGCTTTACTGTCTTTAGGTATTATAGGTTTATAGATGTTTAATAGGCTAATGACTATGAGGGCCTTTTTAAGCCTAGCCATGCATCCCAAATCTCTGACAAGTTCTGATACCCTTGATAAGTGTAAGCATGGGCCTGTGAGATGAATCATTTGCAGGTTACCTGTTTCCATTAGAGACATAGGTGCCAAACCAGGGATGAATTTCCAGTTTCCCACCCAGTTGTCCAAGTTGCGCTTGAATTGGGTTAGGGAGGAACTCTGCTTCACATGGATGAAGAGCCTGTTCCATAGACTGGCTATTCTCTGGGTATATACCGATCTGTCCAGCAGGTCCTATTTGTATCACAGGCAAGGTTTAAGTCTTTAGAATGGATAATTCTGGTACTGTTTGTTTTGTGGATATGAAGGAGGCCCATCAGAGTGGGGTCTGACAATGCCCTGTATGCCAGGCATAGATTTCCCCTCAAAAGCCTGTAGGGGCAGAGTACAGGGGATAGGGCCATTACAGCTTTATTCCAAGATGTTCTTGCTTTCCCTCCTTTTAAAATATTGTTAAACAAAACCTTCCAGATCGTTATCACTTTCTTCCCTTCAAACTTTGGTTATACATCTCCATTTTTATCTCATCTTCTTCTGTCTTAACTGTTAATTATTGAGCCTCATCTACAGTGGATATAAAAAGTTTACACACCCCTGTTTGTAATATAAAAAATGAGACCACAATAAATCATTTCAAAACTTTTCCCACCTTTAATGTGACCTATAATCTGTACAATTCAGTTGAAAAACAAACAACTCTGTTAGGGGAAAAAATACAAAAAGTACAATACGCTTGTTGCATAAGTGTGCACACCCTTAACCTAATACTTTGTTGAAGTACCTTTTGATTTAATTACACCATTCAGTCTTCTTGGATAGGAGTCTATCAGCATGACACATCTTGACTTGGCAATATTTGCCCACTCTTCCTTGCAAAAGTGCTCCAATTCTGTCAAGATTACGAGGGCATCTCTTGTGCACAGTCCTCTTCAGGTCACGCCACAGATTTTCTATTGGATTTAGGTCTGGGCTTTGGCTGGGCTATTCCAAAACTTTAATTTTCTTCTGGTGAAGCCATTCTTTTGTTGATTTGGATGTATGCTTGGGGTCATTGTCATGTTGAAAGGTGAAATTCCTCTTAACCATAAGGCGTCTGCTAGAAAGCTGAAAATATTGGGCCAAAAGTGACTGGTATTTGTAACTGTTCATAATTCCCTCCACCTTGGCTGAAGCCCCAGTTCCAGCTGAAGAAAAGCAACTCCAAAGCATGATACTGCCACCACCATGCTTCACCTTGGGGATGGTATTCTTTTGGTGATGCAAAGTGTTGTTTTTGTGCCAAATGTACCTTTTGGAATTGTGGCCAGAAGGTTCAGTGTTGGTCTCATCAGACCATAACACATTTTCCCGCATGCTTTTGGGAGACTTGATGTATTGTTTTGCAAATTTTAGTTGGACCTGGGTGTTCTTCTGTGTAGGAAAAGGCTTCCATCTTATAGCCCTACCCCATAGCCCAGACATATGGAGAATATGGGAGATTGTTGTCACATGTAGTACAGAACCAGTACTTGCCAGAAATTCCTGCAGATCCTTCAGTGCTGCTGTAGATCTCTTGGCAGCCTCCCTGACCAGTTTTTGTGTCTTTTCATCAGTTTTGGAGGGATGTCCAGTTCTTTGCAATGTCACTGTTGTCCCATATTTTCTCCACTTTTTGATGACCATCTTCACTGTGTTACATGGTATATCCAATGCTGTGGAAATTTTTTTGTACCCTTCTCCTGACTGATACTTTTCAAGCATGAGATCCCTTTGATGCTTTGTAAGCTCTCTGCAAACCATGGCTTTTGCTGTAGCAAGCAACTGAGTAAATGTCAGGAAAGTCCTACTAGGACAGCTGAACTTTATTTGGGGTTAATAAGAGTCTCTTTAATGGATGGCAGGTGTGTACCCAAGAAGACTGAATGCTGTAATTAAATCAAAAGGCGCTTCAACAAAGTATTAGTTTAAGGATGTGCACACTTATGCAACCAGCTTATTTTGTGTTTTTTATTTTTATATTTATTCCCCTAACATTTGTTTCTTTTTCAATTAAATTGTGCAGGTTATAGGTCAAATTAAAGGTAGGAAAAGTTTTGAAATGATTTATTGTGGTCTTATTTTTTATATCACCAAACCTGGCATTTTAACAGGGATGTATACACTTTTTATATCCACTGTACCTCTAACCTTGACATACTGAAGCCTTTTAAAGCATTTCTAATTGTACTCTTTCTTGATTTCCTTATTTCTCTGGTTTATACAAATTTTCGTAAAAGTTCTGAAATATATCTAGTACCTCTACAGCATCTCTGGTTATTTTTATTGTTAAAGGGTCCATAAGTGTGGTGACAGCCCTTTCTACTTTCTGTTGCCTAAGCTGTTGTGCTAAAAATGTTTGTGGTGTGGAGTTATCAAAAAAATGGTGATTAACAACCATCTTTCTAAACTCAGCATATTACCAAGATATATTCCCTTATTTACTCTTTAGCGTTCTGCAGATGCACTTCTTCTTCTGTGAGATTCCCCTTATTCTACAATACTTTAAAGTTACTTGGTTACCATGTGCATTTTTACCTTGGCTTTTATTGGTGCATGATCTGAAATTATTATTGGATGTGTGTCGAAGCTTTCAATTAAATACACATGCTCCTGTGAAATATAATTTCTGTTTAGTCTAGCCCACTTATTGTACTTTGGGAAATAACATGTAAATTCTCTTAAAGTTCCTACTACTGACTTTGGGTCTTCCATAGCAAATATTTTCATACATTACTTCAGAAATATATACACCCTTTTGTTATATTTTCCCTTCTGGGTCTCTGGATACATCCTCACTGTTGCAAATAATTTCCAGTCACCACCTGTAAGTAATAATCCCTGCTGAAAGCTGATTATTTCTCTCAAAATTTGTAAAAGCTCTATAATAGCAGTGTCTGGTAGAATATACATATATGCCAGTGTAATCTTCCTTTGCTGGTAGCCCCTTAACTACCACAAATCTACTCTTATTATTTTTTTTCTCTTCTGTCAGTATTGGAGCTCCTCTACCAGTTAGTATAATTAGTCCCCGTTTCCTTTATTCCTGATATTCTGCTGAATATCCATCCTGAAATCCTTTATCAAATTCTTGTGCCCATTTCTTTTCAAACATATCTTCTGCTGCACTGCTATTTGCATTCTGCATTTCTTAATATAATTCAGTACTCTTTATTATTATTTTTTTTTTTTTTGTCTATACCTGTAAGGCAATTTACATTCCAAAATAATATACATAGTTGCCATTGTGCAAGTAAGTTATTATTCCTACATCTTATATGTGACAAATGTTTTTGAATGTGTATTTCCAACTTTTGTGTTACATGCACACACTGTCAAGTTGATATTTTATACAGTTGCTTCTTGTCATCTCCATTTAAGCTTTGTCAGTTTTCATGACTTTTTTTAATGAAAACCCTCAAACAGAAGACCAAATACATTTTCAGAACACTCCCATAACCTATTAACTTAAAACAAAAAACAAACACGCTAAGTTACATATGTCTTAAGAAATGAAGTTTAACCCTCTTGATAAGAACAGTTGCCCCATATCTACAGCTGCCCGTATATGGCATTACCTAACCTAAAGTTAAGGTTACCCATGCTAAAACATGTTACAGCCTGTGCTGCCACTGATTGCCATCTATTCTTTTCTTATCTGTGTTCCCCTCCCAGATGTGAAAAAACAGCTTCTATGCTTTCAGAAAACTTTAACTTTTAGCCTTAAGAAAAAGTACACTGGCTGTCTTTAAATAAAACTAAATTGTGCACTGTTCTATTAAATGCACTGAAGTATTAATATTGCTAGTGAAGCTGCTGTCTCTTATTCACTTCCAATAATTTCAAACTTTATTTTTTACTGAAGTGCTTGCCTTTGTACCTTTTTTTTTATTTCTCTCACAAAACAGTGCTCAAACGTCTCTAAATTAATTGCTTGCACCAGCAGTCAGCTCATCTCAATAAAAACATAGCAGAATGTACAGCTGCATTTAGTGGGAGACTTCTTGACTCACATGGAACATTTGCTAAATAAGAAAAAAAAAAGACAAGACAATATCATTACATATGCAAGCAACTTCGCATTTCTCATGGGATTCATCATTTTCTTATGTTTGAAGCCTGCTTGCTTACAGAAAACACTTGTTTTTATATTAAGCCAAGGGCATTGATCCAGTCATTCACCTATGCAAAAATAAGAGATAACTTCTCAACTCTGCATATAATATAATCATTTTATTTTATTTTTATTTTATTCAGTGCGTATGAACATATAATCAGTGCACTTTTACACCCCATCTCCTACCCAGTAGCCCTAGATTACAGCATATTAAGATAAAATTGTCTTTGTCCAGCATTTTTCTCTTTTTAAATTGTAATGCTTGTATTTAATTTTTCTGTTTTTAATTTGTAATGCTTGTATTTCTTAAAAATAAAGTACTTGTTTACTTTAATATCTTTATTACATACAACAATTACTGAAAAGATTCATCCTTACCCCCACATTAACGATACCACTCACTAACAAAACTGCTTTACGGTGTAACATGTAGTTTATATTGTGTTTTATACAAATACAGTTAAGAACAAAAATTATTTGTAGTTTTTTTTTTTCCCCATTGTAGTATTTTCCTAAACATTGATATGTGTTTTACAGTCCATCCACAAGTTTAATGAAGTCAACATGAGTCCAGTCTTTCTCACCACTTTTTCTTGCAAACCCGTATTTTACCAGTGTGATTGATACTTTATACACATGTATTCACTAATTTCAGTGTTGCTGGTCTACTTCCTATACATCTCCATCTCCCAACACCAGACTCTGGTTCAAGTCCAAGGTACTGCTGAGTCTTCTAGTCAGCTTCTGCATTTTTTTTTTCTGTGTCTCAAGCATTTCCCTTTGGTACACTGGAAAAGGTTCACTGGCAGAGTCTGTATGAGCTTTATTATCAGGAAAATGAGAAGCAGATTCCCCTTCTGTTTGATCTCACTTTTTGTTGGGTTAACTTTTGTATTTCTTCCTTAGCCTGTTCTGTAGCAAAAAAATGTTTTTGATCCTCCAGGGAAAAAAAAAATTAAGCCAGCTGGGATACAGCAGCTTGAATCTCACACTTTCCTTTCAACATTTTCTGATTGCTGGGATAAATTTGCTTCTCTTCTGCCTTCTGTATGATGAGTAATCATTTTCCAAAAACACTCGACTGTCTCCAGTTTTTAATACTTTGCCCTTCTGTCACAGTTTTGTCAGGATTATTTTTTTCTGCTGGTATGATTTTATCTGTACTAATACAAGTTTTGGCTGATTTCTCATGGTCAGCTTTGGAGCATGCACACGCTATACTATTTCAATTAGCACATTCTGCTGTGGAACACAAGTCAAGTTGCTTATTTGTGTTTTTGTAAAATTAGTACAGTCTGTTCCTTTCAGATGTCCTTCTATTTCCATGTTGCAGTATTCTTACTGTGGGATTCCCTGCCTGATGGCCCAAACGTCGGCTCATATATAAAAGCTTAAGCCTGGTTGCTGTTAGTGCGTGGGATGTCACACATGGGCCATAAACCAGGGACCTTAAATGTGACATCTGCACGCACAGACCTCAGAACTTTTCTTCCACAGTCAAACGTGAGATCGATTGCATTGCTCCTCTACCTTCAAGACTTCTAAAGCTAAGTACCTCATTGGGGAATTCTAAAATTTTATTTATCGTTTGAGCTTGGTTTGCTTGTTTGTTCTTAGCTGATGACCACTAAGAAGGTTAAATGTGGATGTAGACGTCAAATTCTGCATAAGGACTCCCATGACCGTTGCGTATTCTGCTTAGGCTGGGAACACGCCCATGCCTCCTTCATCCCCAAAATGCTTAGAAAATGTCTGGCTGCCCTCAATTTATATTTGGAAAATCAGAGGCTTAAAAAGTTAGCATTAAGGATGGACCCAGTGTCGGCTGCCCAGGTGGAACCACCAAGAAAAAAGGCCAAGCTTTCACAGCCTACCTCTGCCTTTCCGTCATTGGACACCTCGCCAACCGCCGATATAGGGGTTGAGGGACATCTGCTAGAGCCGTCTACTTTGGCATCTCCTCTCGAGGAAACCGCTTCTGAAGGGCTGGCTGGCACATTCGCGGAGGTTGCTCAGATGTCTGTTGCTACCGAAGTGGAGGGGAAACCAGGCTCTATCAGATGCCCATCTGGGATACAGGAATCTGAGTCTTCTGCTTTAGGTCAGGCCCCGGAAACTAGGCCTTCTCTCTCTCTCTCCCAAAACTACCCCTTTAAAAAGAAAACAAAAGATCAAACATTTATCTACCTCTCCTGAGGGGGCAACCTGTCAGTCATGTACACCTTTACCTTCATGGCCCTTAGACCCTCGGCCTCCTCACCTCCCACTATTCCAGTGCTTAGCCGAAGACCTGCCTCAGCAACCTCAATCCTCCCTTACATTTCTCAGGAAGAAGAAGAAGAGGCCTTTTCCTCTTCCTTGGATGAGTCTTTTAACTTACTCATCCCAAATAGCCTCCCCCCTGGAATACTATTCCCCAGATAAGGAATCCATAGTGGGAGACTCCCCTTCAGAAGACATTACATTTGGAGAGACCATTACTAAAAAGAAAGAATATTATAAATGGGATACTTCCCAAATGACAGAAACTTGAAAAAGATATTTTGAGCTGTTGCAGGTTGAATCTTCGTTCCAGTCAGTCACCCCCCCCCCCCACTGCATACCTATATGTATTTGCATCAGCCTCAGAAAATCCTGATTCTCAGCTACCTGCTCCAAAGAGACCTGATCATTTCTACAAGGTGCCTGATGACCACAAATTTCTAGTGAAACTTGGTGGACCCTGCTGTGATAGCTGTTGCCCCAGACAAACAATGTAGATTGATGTCCATCTTCGTCTTTTCTACCTACTGACAATGATAGAAAGATTATGGACAGACTGGGCAAGAAGGTTTATACTTCCATCCACCCTGGCCTTTAGGACCATTAATTACCAAACCTATGTGGTTAAGTATGCCTTGGATCTGGTATCCCAAGCTTCAACTCTACTGTCCTCCTTGCTTGACTGTCCCAACAAGACAGAAGTAGCATCTGAACTGACCCTGGTATCCCAGGTAGCCAGGCACTTGATTAGATGCAGTTATGATGCAGCAGAGGCCTCTGCTAGATCTGTTGTATCTGCATCTGTGCTTCGCAGGTATTCATGGCTTAGGCTCTAACCATTGCCTGACGACTTCAAATTCAAAATTCTAGATGCCCAGCTAGATCAAAACCTCCTGTTTGGTAAACAAGCTGCAGAATTGTTTAAGAACCTTCAGGAGAACAGCAAGGAACTCCAAGATATTAAACACCTTTTGGTATCTCCAGTGCCAAAATTCCACAGCAGCTACCCGGCTAAGACCACCTATGTCAGAAGCACCCCCCCTTCATCTTCCAGGCATAGGAAAGGAACCAGGAGGCAAACCTGTTCTAGGCCTACCTCTTCTCAGCCTACCCACAGACGGTCCTTCCAGGACAGAAACAATGCCAATAATGCGTGACTGCCTTGCACACCTCCACCTTTCATCCCATCTCTCCCACTGTCTGCCCCTTTGGAAAGTTATCACCTCAGACTGCTGGGTTCTGGCTATAGTAGAAAAGGGGTATTTCCTATCCTGGCAGGAAAGGCCCACACCACAGGGCATTCCATTCCCACCCAAGAACCACCTTCAACAAATTCCTCACATTATCCATGACCTATTGGCTCAGTGAACCATAGAACCTGTCCCATCAGGCCAGGAAGGAAAAGGTTTCTACTCAAGACTGTTCCTAGTACAACAAAAGGACGGACCATGGAGGCCAATCCTGGATTTATCCTTCCTAAACCTCTTTTTAAAAGTCCCTTCTTTCAGAATGCTATCCCTCCAAACCCTATTTCCACTACTGCCACCCAGAGCATTCATGGCCACTCTGGACCTGAAGGAGGCCTACCTTCACATCCCCATACATCTTGCCCACAGAAAATACTTATGTTTTGTTGGGCTCTGTCCTCTCAGTTTACTGCCTTGCCCTTTGGTTTATCCACTGCACCCAAGGACTTCACCAAATGCCTAGTTCCCACCATAGCCTACTGCAGGACCAAGGACATTCAAATCTACCCCTACATGGATGATATTCTTATTCTTGCAGAAAAGGAAAACACCCTCCAAAACCATCTGCAGTTCTCCATGTCTCTGCTACAAGGATTGGGGTTCACACTCAACCTTGCCAAATCATCCCTTTCACCAGAGCAGGACAAAATCTTCCTGGGATGCAGGATTCGGACAGACCTGATGAAGGCCTTCCTTCCTCAAGACAAAGTGGCTTCCTTAATCAACCACTTCCAGGACCTTCTCCAGGCCCACCAACTGTCAGCCAGGCAGTTCATGTGACTTCTGGGCCTTATGTCAGTCAGTAAACCTATGCTGCCACTAGCCAGGATGCACATGAGGACGCTACAGTGGTATCTAAAGAATGTGTGTTCCCAACAAAACCACCCTCTAGGCTTCTAGATACCCTTCCTACCCTGCATAAAAACAGAGTTTAAATGGTGGATCCAACAGGTGCAGTTGAACCCAGGACTACCCCTCCTACCCTCCACACCAGCTCAACATATGCACACAGATGCCACAGATCTAGGCTTGGAGAGCTACTATATAGGGCCTCAAGGTGCTAGAACATTGGCAAGCACCCATCATGAACAGACACATCAATGTAAGGGAGATGACTGCAGTTCATGTAGCTCTGAAAGCCTTTCTCCCCCTCCTACAGCCAGGTCTCCTGCACATCTTCACAGACAGCACCACTGTCATGTGGTACATCAACAGACAGGGGGGACCAGGTCTTACCTCCTCTGCGGGCTGGCAATGCAGATTTGGGAATTAGCCTCACAAAACAATTCATCTCTGCAGGCAGTCTACATCCCATCCCAAGACAACCACCAAGTGGATGCTCTCAGCAGATCTTTCTGTCTGCATCACGAGTGGGTGATGCAAAGAGAAGTATTTCTAGACATTGTCCACTGGTGGGGCACACCTCAAATAGATTTATTTGCCTCCTTCCAGAACAGACAACTGAGAAACTTTTGTACCAAGGACCACCCCCCACTAGCCTGTGGACACCTTCACCATCTCATGGAAGGGACGGTTTCTTTATGCACCTGGAGAGATGCTGTACCTAACACTCTGGGTGATAAACTTTTAATACCCTTCAGACACCGCTACTCAGAGGAAGTGCTTTCTGTCCTGAAGGAGGCCAGGAAACCTAACACAAGGAGATCCTACATTTTAAAATGGGAAAAAAATCTCAAAACGGTGTCTCCAAAGACATAGGGACCCCTTTCAGGCACATGTTCCCCTAGTTTTAGTTTATGTGTGTGAGTTGATCAAGGCAGGCCTTTCATACTCTTCAGTGAAAGTGCACCTATCTTCTATCTTTGCCTTCTTGCCCTTGGATCCTCCTCTACTCTCCAGGTTAGATATTACATTGTTCTTGAGATGGGTTTTACACATTAGACCACAGTGGAAGCCTGTCTCACTCTCTTGGGACCTAAATTATGTCTTGGAAAAACTCACACTGGCTCCATTTGAGTGAGTTAGTTCTGCATCGCTACAGATGTGCACATGGAAAACAGTCTTGCTGGTAGCCCTCACCTCAGCTAGAAGGGTGTCAAAGGTACAGGCACTCATGACATGCCCTCCCTACGTGATCTTCCACAAAGACAGGGTGACCCTGTGCACCAACACCTCCTTCATGCCCAAAGTGGTCAACGAGCTGTCATTAAATCAGTCCATTCACCTATCCACCTTCTTCCCCTCCCCTACCAATGACATTGAGAGAATACTACATTCCCTGGATGTTCACAGGCAGCTAAGGTTTGCTTGGACAAAACTAAGACCATTAGGAAATCTAATCAACTTTTTGTATCCTTTCATCCCAGACCTCTAGGCAAGGCAGTCTCCAAACAAACTATCTCCTGTTGGATCAGGAAAACTATCTGCTTCTGCTGCTCCTACCATGGAAAGGACTTGCTTCAGAGGGTCAGAGCACACTCTACCAGGACAGTAGTCTCCTCCAAAGCCTTTTTCTAGGGCCAAGACACAGCTTCCATCCTGGAGGCAGCCAGCCTGGTCCACTATACATACTTGTACTAAACACTACAAATTGGACCATATCTCCAGAGCAGGTTTTGCAAGGGCAGTCCTGCAGGGATTTCTAGAATCCACAACTTCAACCTCCACCCTTCCTTCTTCCTAAGCTGTGGTACTCTCTCACAGTAAGAATACTGCAACATGGGAATACAAGGACATAGAAAAGTTGTGTAAAATCTTACCATAACCATATATGTCCTTCTCTTCCATGTTGCAGTATTCTTTCCCTCCCTCCTGACCCCCTATGTTTCTCTCTACCTGTCTGAGCCATCATGAATCATCTACTTACATTATGGTCGGACTGGGCAGTCAAGGGCATTTCACCACTCTGGAGATCATCATTGGAAATCACTTAAGCTACTGTCTAACTGGGCAGTCAGTTCTGAGGTCTGTGCATGCAGACGTCACATTTAAGGTCCCTGGTTTATGACCCTACATGTGACGTCCCATGCACCAACAGTAACCAGGCTTAAGTGTTTGTATGGGAGCAGATGTTCGGATCGCCTGAGGCGGAGAATCCCAAAGTAAAAATATTGCAACATGGAAGAGAAGGACATCTATGGTTTTGGTAAGATTTTACACAACTATTCTTTCCTCCAGTACAGCAAAAAATCTCAGGTTTTCTCTGTGTACTCTGTCTTCTAACGCTACCATTTTTTGAAATCATTCTTATTGAGAAGTCTCATACTCAAGGTGGTCTTTTCTTCATTGCATTCTCTGATTTTTACATTTTTCTCAGTTCATCTGGATAGCTAGTTAAAGCTTCTTTTATTTTTTCCAACCTTTTTGTTATTTTGAGTTGTTAGCCACCAGGCGGTGTAAACCTTGGCTATAGATGATTATTAGTATTGAAGTGACACCCCGCCCCCATGTGCAAAAATGGGAAAAAGCAGTTGTGAATGGATGGGTGGATGTTCATTCAGTGTTTCATTTATATTTATTTTAATCATACCTGAGTAGATTTAGGTTCATAGGTAGATACTAGGCTATCTGCCCTAGGGCATTTATAAGCCTAGCCAGAGTGTATTTGGCCTCCGCCTCCCTATTATATTAGCCTACTGTGCCTCTGTAAAGTAGGTCACAGAAGGTACCCTTTTAAGATTAGTTAACTGTGCCTCTGTCTAGCAGGGACACAGAAGAGATCCCAGGGATGAATTTGCGATTTCCCGTCCAGATTTCGCTTGAAGAGGGTCAGTGAGGGGCTATGTCTAACATGAATTGGGATTCTATTCCAGAGTGAGGGGAGCCTCTGGGAAATGAAACTGTCCCTCCAGCATGTCCTATTTATTTTTGTGCTGAGGTTTAGGTCCCTGGAGCGTGTAGCTCTAAGGGACTTGGATTTTTTGAGGTGGAGCATGTCCATTAATTTTGGGTTTGACATGGCTTTGTACGTCAGGCATAGATCGCCTCTGAGTAGGCGGTAAGCAACTGAGTAGAGCTGGAGTTTTAGTCGAGCTGCATAGGACATCTGTTTGTAGCCCATGATCCTCTTGGTGAGGTACTTTTGGGGTCTCTCCAGTTGCTGCAGGTGTCGGGTAAGGTACATCCCAAAAGGGGCATTGTATTCAATTATGGGCCTGATGAGCGACGAGTAGAGGGGCACAATGACCTCTCTTGATCTAGATGCGAACCCTTTCGTGATAAGGTGGGCTATATAGAAGGTCTTTCTAACCACTTTGGCAACGTGATTATCAAAGGAGAGATTACTATCTACATTGGTCCCCAAATCTCTAATTACTTCTTCCGTACTTAATGGATTACCACCTATGTGGTAAATTGTGGGCACCTTGTTTTTCCCAAAGGGGATGACTATGCACTTTTTAGCATTTAGCTTGAGGCCGTGGCTCTGGCACCAAGCATCCATCTCTGTGAGACCCTTTTGGAGGATGCTTGTGTCAGCTGGAGATTCGGTTATGGCCCCCAGTTTGCAGTCATCTGCGAACTTTGTCAGCCATAATCCCCCCGTGTTATCCTGAACCTCAGGGAAGTATATACCGAACAAGAGAGGTCCCAGAACTGAGCCCTGTGGGACGCCACTTGTAACTGGTTTGGATTCGGACATGGCACCTGCGATTCTGACCATGTGGGTTCTATCTCTGAGCCAGTTTGCAACCCATCTTGTGATATAGGGGTTGATATTTAAGCTGGTAAGCTTATTTATGATGCCCGACTGGGGTATTGTGTCTAAGGCTTTTGCGAGGTCCAGGTAGGCTGTGTGGACTACCTTGCCCTCATCTATGGCTTTGGTAACTGTTTCAAAGAAATCAACTAGGTTTAAGAGGCAAGATCTGCCCTTAACAAAGCTGAATTGGGTAGGGTCCAGTGTCTGGAGGCTCCCAATGTCTTTGTTTATGAGTTCAATGATAATACGCTCCATAGCTGTACAGACCAAACTAGTCAGGCTTATGGGGCGATAGTTTCCGGGGTCCGTTGTGGCACCACCTTTGTGGAGTAGGACCACTGTAGCTGTACTCCATTCTTTGGGTACATATCCTGTAGTAAGGCTAAGTTTGAACAGTGACTTAATGTGAGAGTACATTTCTTCTTGGAGCTCGTGTAAGACACAGCCTGGGACACCATCCGGTCCCATAGATGCTGTGTTTTTTGCGTTGGAGAGGGCAGCTTTCACCTGTGCATCTGTGATGTCAGGGAGGTTACATTCAGTTGGGATAGGCATTTGCTCCTTTGGGGGAGAAGTTTGCACTGAATCTGTCTGCCAGGATGTTGGCTATGTCTGTAGGTTCGGTATATTTTGTACCGTTATACAACAATTCAGAGCATATCTGGGGGTTTCCGCCCATGTTCCTGACATAACTAAAGAAGGCCTTGTGATTATCTTTAGTGTCTAGGGCAATTTTTCTTTCGAAGCTGGCCTTTGAGGATTTTATGAGGGATCGAAGTTTCTTGCTAATACTGATCAGAGATGCCTTCCCTTTTTGGGATTTTGCTCTGTCATGTAGTAGCTTCCTCCTTCTGTTGTGTAGCTTATTTATGGCCGGGGTCCACCAGACCGGTCTCCTGTTTTTGGAGGAGTGAGTCTTAGTTTTATTTGGGATAGCATGATCCATGCATTCCTGCAGGTGCTCATAGAATGCATTTGTAAAGGATTCTGCGGATTGGGCTGTATTATCCTCTGGCCCAGGGGATTTGATTTATTTTTCCTGTAAATACTGGAAGCCATCTCTTGTACTAAACTGGAGCTTGAACTGCTTTTTGCTGAACAGCTGCAAGATTCTTCCCAGTCAATATTTCCTCTTTACCTTTTCTAGTTGATTTTCTTCTTTGCTAGCATCCAGGCGATGTACTTCTAGCCAGTAAGTGAATTTTACTGAAGCCTGTACAATTACTAGCTTTTGTTTCTCAGTTTGTTTTTTCACACTGGGAGAGTGGAAATTAAGTTGTTGCTCAGTGTGCAGTCATCTTGGAAGTCCTGTTGCTTGAGTCTTTTAAAAGTTTTATTGCTGACCAAGATCCTGTTCAGCTAGTTGTTGTTGGGAGAGGGGGTGACTCCTGCTTATGTTCCTCTAGCCTGCGCTGTCTTCTGTTACTCTGCTCTCCTTGTAACTTTTGAGTTCTCCTTTTCCCACTTCTAAAGTATTTGTCCCATGGGGAACATTATACTGCAGTTTTTATTTTCTCCAGATGTTTTGAGTTTCTAATACTGTGACAAGAGTGGACCCTTTTTCTAAGTCAAGGTATGATTAAAGTTCATGAAATTGGTATTACTTCAGTCTTTGACATTTGCCAAGAGAGCCTCCCTCACCAACTGCATTGTACCTAAAATTGCTTCCTTCTGCAGGTCATACAGAGATACATGCTTTTAAGTAACTTGAAAATTCTTTTTTATTGTTCCTAATACTATTAGAACTGTCTAGGTCTCTGTTTTTCAAATTGCTTTAGTCTCTGCTTTCAAATCATGATACTTCATAACTTTGTATCTCTTAGTATGTAAAACACTATAATCACTGGGTGTAGCTGTTTCAATAATTTAAATTGCTTTTGTATTTCGTGGACTATATAATATCTGATCTGATGTTGTCAGTCTTCATTTATTCTTGACTGTTGGGTGTCTGTCCCGACCTTTGGAACTGACTCGGCCATTATATCAAGCTCACGCCATCCAGAAACTCTCAAACCATGGCTACCCATACTGCCTCTCTTCCCTTCCCCCAGATCTTATTTGCTGCGTAGAAAATCGGACGCATCAGCTGTGCTCTCAGCTAAGTGCTAAATTTTTTTATATATATTTCTATATATCTAATCCTCTTTAATTCTTTAATTGTTGTAACTTTTGTTGTTACTGCTGTGTTTTTTGGTGTGAGCGATACATGCATCCTTCTTCATTACCTTGTCAGTAGAAGCTTACTTGCCATTGTTGGTATAGGCCCCTCCCTTCCCTCTGGTAAATTCTTAAATATCATCGTTGGTATTCCCTTTTGTCTTCTTTCTTTCTTTCCCCTTTACCCTTTTTGCGGGTATTTTTTTTCTAACTACCATTGTTGGTACAGTTTAAAAAAATCTTTACTCTGTATTTTCCATTAGTTTGTTAGTTCCGTTAGTGTGCATGTGCCCTCTTGTATTTTGAAAGATGGCTAAGAAACAGAAAGGAACCACAGGGTTCAAGCAATGTGAGGAATGTGGCAGGAAGATGCTCAACTTGGACAGGCGTCTTTCTTTTCTTTATTGTTTGTGGGTGCCACATTTGAAAGTACAATCACCGTGTGAACTCTGCAAGGGTTTCAGTGCTCGAACCCTTGCAGAGAGGAGCAACAAACTTCTCCTCAAAGGGCTGCTAAAATGCCCTTGTGATGAGGCTTTGTCTGAGGCGGAGACATCCAAGTCTCCCAAAAAAGAGCCCAAGAAAAAAGGAGTCATTCAGTTCCTGCATCTCCTAAACTACGTGAATCAAAATCTACTAAGAGACAGGTGCGGACTCATCCCTCAGAACCGAGGCCCAAGACACCAAAATTGACACCAACTACAACTGTTCCGGTACCGAAGCATGTCACGTCTCCTGTGGTGCCGAAGACTGCTGAAACTTCAAAAATTCCTACGGCACCAACTTTATCATCGGTACCAGTGACCCTCTCGACACCAACAGTAGTTTCCCCTAGCATACCAGTTACTTCCTCCCCTGCAAAGCAAGTTATTGGTCAACCGACCAAGGTGCCGAAGGTCGAGAGTGTACACCTAGGACTAGGTAATGGCAGTTAAGCCCATTCATTGAAAGGCCAGAATTACCCTCGGGGATGTCCATCCGTTCCACCAGGAGCCTTTTAGAGCTTGATGTAGTCAGATTAATGGATCAGCTCTTGGCGGCAGAGGTCTTCCTGCCCCATCTGTTCCACCAGGAGCCTTTTAGAGCTTGATGTAGTCAGATTAATGGATCAGCTCTTGGCGGCAGAGGTCTTCCTGCCCCATCTAGGACCTCTCTCCCATCTGGAGGCGAGGTTTACTCTCCAAGGTGGTGACAGCTTTTGCAAAGAAGGAACTCGCCGTTGAGAGTCCAGCTGTCCATCTTCCAAACCGAGAGTCCAAGATGATGGACAGATTGGGGAAGCAGGTCTTTGTTTCATCAACCTTCGCCACACAGTCCTTGAATTTTTTTGGCATATTTTGCGTGACTCCAAAGGGATCTCATAACTAAACTAACAGAAACCCTAGCAGGAGCAGTGTCTGAGGAGGTCCGTGATAAGGTTGCCTGTCAGCTTCCCACCCTAGAGTCCATCTCGTCCATGCAGCTTACTGCACATACAGCCGAAGGGACTTCCAGGGCAGCGGGTGCAGGCGTTGGCATTAGGCGTCACACCTGGATGTGCTTGTGTGAGTTTGCAGACCCTTTCAGGTCTTCCTTTATCAATGCTTCCATTGATGTTTCGTCACTATTTGGCCCAAAAGTCAGAGACACATTAACCAGGTGTGAGAAATATGGAAAGACCCTTTCTGTTGTGGGCATGCATTTTTCCACTCCTCAACTACTTTATTCCAGGAATCAGATGAGTGGAAAGATGTGGTTCAGAAAGTCCCAAGGGCCTTTTCGAGACGCATGTGGCAAGTATTCCTCCCAGGACAGAGGGGCGAACTCTTTTGGAAGGCACCCCTCCCATGGCAGAGGGGGGGCCCCCAGTAACCAGGGTTCCAGGGATTCTTTCTCTGGGCAACCCTACCAGTGCTCCTGAGCAGCGGCCCGATTGCTTACCTCTCAAGGAAGTTGGGGGAAGATTCTCTCTGCACCATGCAGCCTGGCACACAATAATATCAGATTCTTGGGTGCAGACAATAATTACCAGAGGTTACCATATTCCCTCTTCAATCTTTTTCCCAGACCGCAAAGACGAATCCCCGATGTTCCACCCAGTCAGAGCAATATAGCAGCATTCGAAATCCAAAAGCTGCTTCAAAAAAGAGAGTCATCCAAACAGACCCACCAGACCAAATAGGATCTGGATTTTACTCAAGATTCATTTTAGTGCCAAAAAAGACAGGGGACTGGAGGCCAATCTTAGAGCTCAGTGTACTGAACAAGTTTGTGCAACAAACAAAATTCCAGATGGTCACAGTTTAATCTATCCTTCCATTTCTGGAGAAATATGATTGGATGTGGTCCATAGATCTTCAGGATGCGTATTACCACATAAAAAATGGACAAATGCTCCAGATGATACCTCCACTTCCAACTAGGAGCCAGTCATTACCAATGTCAAGCACTGCCCTTTGGTCTTACCACAGCCCCCAGGGTGGTCACCAATTGCAGGGCAGTGGTAGCAGCTCACTTAAGGCTACAGGGATTCTCTGTGTTTCCATGTTTAGACGACAGGCTCCTCACCACCCACACCAGGCATCTGCTGCTTTCTGTTTTGGACTCCATTCTAAGGTTTGCAGAGTTCTTGGGCAATCTCAATCAACAGGGAAAAGTTAAAGCTATCCCCCACATTGGACATAGAATTCATCGGAGCAAGACTAAACAGAAAATCCTGCATGGCTGCTCATCCTCTTCACAGACTGGAGAAGTTGAGGTTACAACTACATGTGAAACTCTCTCTCACAACAAAGTTCCGGCCCGTCAAGTCTTGCAGCTCTTTGGGTCAATGGCAGAGGCAGTCACCTTAGTTCCTCTGGTGAGATACCACATGAGGCTACTTCAGTGGCTTCTGGCATTGCAATGGTCAATGTTAACTCATCCAATATCCCTTCTAATTTAAATAACCAACTGGTGCAAGCAGGACTTATATTGGTGGGTGAAGCCAGAAAACAAATTATGGAGCCGTCCCTTTCCCTCTCTCAGCCCAAGGCCATAGTGACCACAGACGCATCTCTGATAGGGTGAGGGGAGGAGGGCTTTTTTAGGGAAAGACACTGTAAGGTACTTGGTCCCCTACAGAGGCCAGTTTGCATGTCAACGTCCTAGAACTGAGGGCAGTGCTCTTAGCATTGCAAGCATTCCAATCTGCCCTCCCATCAGGGACAATTGCTATTCAGTCGGACAACATGTCAGTAGTCTGGTACATCAACAAACAGGGGGATCCAGATCCTACCCACTTTGTTGGGAAGCCCTAAGAGTTTGGCAATGGGTGATCACCTCCAACCACTTTCTGATAGCAATGCACATTCCGGGGAACTGCAACGTGATTGCGGACAAACTGAGCAGATGCATTCACCTGCCTCACAAGTGGTCTCTCAATCCCGATGTTGCGGGGAAGATTTTTCATCGATGGGGTCAGCCTTGCTATGATCTGTTTGCCTCTCCCACAAACCACAAATGCAGCAGCTACATTGCCCTGGTCCCCCCCTTGGGGGAGTCCCCAAGAGATGCTCTTCTCCATGATTGGTCTCTGGGACTTGTTTATGCCTTTCCATCAATTCCCCAGTTTCTGAAAAAAGCCCAATGGTTGAGAAGCAAAATGATTCTCATTGCACCTTATTGGCCCCCCTCAAGTCTGGTTAACCTTTCTCTGGCCTCACTTAATTTACCGTCCGTGGATTCTGTATCCAACCCCAGACCTGTTGTCTCATCCACTGGGCCTGGTCCATCCCAACCTATGAAATCTCAAGCTGACAGCTTGGTTTCTCCACTTCCAGAAATTGCCAGGCAAAATAACTTATCTTTCTCAGTACAAAAGATACTTCTGGCTTCATAAACCATCCACCAGAAAACTTTATCTTAACAAATGGAGATTTGCGCATTGGTCTGATGAAAAGGGTATTGATCCTTTTTCAGCCTCAGTCAAAAAGGTCTTGGAATATTTATCCACCTTATTCCAATTGGGAGCTTCTACTTCTACTATTAGAGTCCATATAGCTTCCATTTCAAATTTCCATAATGGTTTCGATGACCTTTCCTTAATGTCCCACTGTCTCTGCAAAACCTTTCTTAAGGGTGCTTTACTTTTTAAACTGCCTTTCAAAGAGCCCATTGCACCTTGGAATTTAACATTGGTCTTGCAAAGTTTGGTCCATCAGCCTTTTGAGCCAGCAGCCATGAGTGATACCAAATTTTTATCTTGGAAAACTCTATTCCTGGTAGCTGTCACGTCGGCCAGGAGAATCTCAGAATTGCAGGCTGTGTGTGTAAAATACCCGTATATCATTTTTCACAAAGAGAGTATCACTCCTAACTAATCCATCCTTTTTGCCTAAAGTAGTGTCAGATTTCAGTATTAATCAGTCCATTGATGTACCAGTTTTCCTCCCAAATTTCTCAAACAAGGGAGAATATTGTTTACATATGTTGGATGTACACAGACAGTTACATTTTTACTTGGATAGAACAAAACCTTTTAGAAAATCGGACCAATTGTTCCTATCCTTTTTGGGTCCTAAGCTGGGCAAACCAGTTTCGAAAGTTACTCCGTCAAAATGATTGAGAAATTGCATCACCTTTATTTATAAACAGAGTAAGCTGGTCTTATCAACAAAAGTTAGGGCACATTCTACCAGATCTGTTTCCACTTCAATAGCCTTTCATTCCAGAGCTTCTATGGATGACTTATGTGCGACCGCGACTTGGGCTACTCCCCATACCTTTATCACTCATTACAAATTGGATACGGTCTCCATGGGAAGAGCATCCTTTGGCTCTATGATACTCAGGAATATCCTTCCCTAGGACCTCCCAAGGTCTAAAGTAGTTAGGGACTCTGTCCCAACAGTCAAGAATGAATGAAGATTGACAATATCAGATGAAGTTATATTCTTACTGTAACGTACCTAATGTGTTGTCGATCATTCCTTCATTCTTGACATCCCACCCACCTTCCCCCTCCTAAAACTCCTGGAGGTTCAGAATTGGTACTGGGATCCTAGTAAGGTTGTTGCTCAGACAAAGCTTCCATCTTTTTCTACTCTCTGGGCAAACTCGATCTGAGGGGAGGGAAGAGAAGCCTTGGCTTGAGAGTTTCTGGCTAGCGCGAGCTTGATATAACGGCTGAGTCTGTTCTGATGGTCAGAACCATGACCCAACAGTCAAGAATGAATGAAGATCGACAACACAGATGAAACGTTATGGTGAAAACATAACTTTTTTTTTTTTTTGCATCTGTCTTATTAACTGTTGGTATTGGGCAATGTCATGTGATTCAAACTTCTTTATTGTAGATAATGGTTTGTGGCTCCTGTTTCCAATGTCTCTCAGCTATATTTGTATTGTATTTCTAGCACAATTGCCAATTTTATTTATTTTACATTTGTTGACTGGGAAAGTCCGTCTGGATATATGTCCATTTTCAGCGGAGGCCCGGGGAGAAAAGCTCCAAGAGATTAAAATCATAACAGAGTGAGTACATACAGAACAAAACAAATTTTCAAATTTACATTAGTAACTCCAGAAAAAAAGTTAATGAAAGGATTTATACTTAACATAGCTATAAAAACTTTTGCAAAAACAACTACATTCCCAAAACAAACTTTTTTTTCTCTCTCATTGGTTCATGGGAAGTGAGTTTCTTCAGTAGATTCATAGGAAGTAAGAAACAAAGGCTACATACACAGCAGAGGTGGAACTGGAAACAGTGAATACTGTTAGTCTGGATTCAAGCAAGGGCATAACCATTGAGAAGTTAGGAGGATTCTTAGGTGCTTTTCAAACAGTGGTGTAGATGAAATAGATGATGATCATCGTGTTACACTGCTGCAGTCATTACACTTGGGTTATCCTGCCGTCAGGCTGTTCCCCAGTCGGCCTGAGTTCCAAAGTCTTGGTCCGGCGTCGGTTGCTGTCGCCTCCTCCCTGACGTCAGTGCGACAGGGGCATATAAGATGCAGCCGATGCCATTTTCTTCAGTCTTTCTTGCCGCGCGGTGCCCGAAGCAGAAGCAGTTCGCAAGTGCCGGTTGGCCGACTCCTGAGATTTTCATTCCAAATCCAGAACCGAAGTCTTCTAAAAAAGCTAAATACCCCGTTGAGGAAACTTTTTCTTGCCTCAGACCAATGTCAGTAAAAGTTAACTGTATTTCTTGTGGGAAGCAAATACCTTATAAGGACTTCCACTCCTATTGTATTCCATGCCTAGGCCCTGACCATGACGTCATTGATTGTCAGTTTTGTGCTAGGTTTAACAAGCGCACTATTAAACGCCGGTTTGACTTTGCCCAACATTATTTTGACAGAAAATTCAATTACACCATGCCGTCGGAACTTCCGACGAATGCAATGCATAAAAAGCGCAAGGACAAGGACAGGCATCCGAGGCCCAAAACTGACGATGAGGCCTCTTCTAGGCCGGTCGCCGCTTCTGTGGTTTTCAACGAGGCGCCTATGCAGCCCCTAATGACTGCTTCCACAGAACTGCAGACCGCCTCCGACTCCCACGTGGAGCAGGCTGGGCCTTCAGACGCACTAGGTTTTCAGCTTTCCGATCCTAACCCTACAGAGGGGACCGAAGTAGCTGAGCAATCCACAGCTACAGAGGGTGTTTTCAGACCTACCCAGTTAACCATTAAACCCTCTGCTAAGTCTAAGCCCCCCTTAAAAGCAAAGAAGCAAACACAACTCTCTCCAGGACAGGCTTCCATGCCTAAGAAACAAATGCTAAAAATGGCCGAATACCTAATCACCCTGATCATGGGGACCCATCCCCCTCCTGATAAAAGGCCCAGACAGGATGCAGACTATGAATCTTCCGACCAGGTGTCCATTTCCTCAGACTCTTCCTCGGACCTAGGATATTCTTTACCCCCTTATGAGGATTCTAATGCTGAGGAATCAATTCCATCAGCCTCTCCGCCTGAGGACTACTCCTTTGGGGAGACCTTACATACCATGAGGGAACATTTCCATTGGGAAGGCCAGGATTACTCAGAATCCAAGAAAAGGCTCAGAGACTTCCTTTTATTGCCTCAACACAGACCCCTTGCTGTCCCGCCAGTTTTAGATAATGTGGATGATGTGTACACTGAATCCAGCTTAAACCCTGACTCCTTACCCCCAGCCCCAGTTAAACCTGATAGATATTACAGAGTCCCTGACTCTCACAAATTTCTGTACAAAAGCCCTGTTGCTGACCCTGAAACTATTTCTCAGGGACCCAAAGGGATTAAGGCCTCATCAGCAAAAAACCCAGTTCCCTCTGACAGAGATTCCAGAGCATTAGACAGATGGGGAAAGAAGGTATATACGTCTGCAACTAATGAGAGCCTTGAACTGCCAGTTTCACATGCTAAAATATCAGCAATTTTTGATGTCTCAGTTGAAACAAAAGATGCTTCCAGATTCAGATCCTCCTAACTTTAAAGAAATGCAGGATTTATTGCATGCAGCTGAACAAGTGGGAAAACATACTTTGCAATGTGGGTTTGATTCCTTAGAGGCCTCCTGTAGAGCAGCAGTTACAGCCTCTGTCTTTAGAAGGCATGCTTGGTTAAAAGAACATACGTTACCAGATCATGTTAAGGTCAAATTATTGGATGCACCTTTGCAAAGGGATGTGCTGTTTGCAGTTAAGGCAGTGAAGGTATTAAAGAAGATGGTGGATAAGGCAAAATCTATGCAAACGGTGAAAGATTTCCTACAGGTTCAGCCTCCTCGTTTTAGCAGAAATTGGCCAACAAAGAATTGGTCCTTTCCAGTCACAGACAGACCTCAAAGGGGCAGATACAGACGTCCAAGAGGTAGAGGTCAGACACAAGGCCCCTACAGGCCTCGACAATGGGGCACACCAGGCCAGAAAGAAGGGGAAGACAGGCCTCAACCTTACAAAAAGCAGCCTCAGTGACTTTCCACTGCAGCTGCCAAACAGCTCTCTCTTGGCAGCCCCCTTAGGAGGAAAACTGTCACTTTTCTATCACAATTGGCATTGCATCACCAAAGACAAATGGGTTCTCAACATTGTATCTCAAGGTTACAGGTTCCACTTTCACACTCTGCCAAGGTTAAAAGGAATGCCAAATCTGCCACCAAATCAATGGGCAGAGGCTCAAAAACAAATTACAGCACTCATGGACATGAGAGCAATTCAAAAGGTGCCACCACAGGAACAAGGACAAGGATTTTACTCGAGACTCTTTCTGGTTCCCAGTAAGGACAAAGCCTGGAGACCCATTCTGGACCTTTCTTCACTAAACACTTACCTGGATGTTCCGAAATTCAGGATGTTGACACTACAACAGCTTCTTCCCATGCTGGGCAAGAAAGCTTGGCTCGTGACTTTGGACCTCAAAGAGGCATACCTGCATGTCCCTATCAGACAAAACTGCAGAAGATACCTCAGATTTCTAGCAGGTTCAATGCACTATCAATTCTCTGCACTGCCCTTTGGCTTATCTACTGCGCCCAGGGTCTTCACAAAGTGCCTGGCACCAGTAATTGCATTTTGCAGGCAAAAAGGAATTCAAATTTATCCATACCTGGACGACTGCCTGATTCAAGCAGAGAGCAAGGACATTCTACTAAAGCATCTGGCGTACATAAAAATGTTAAGTTGTCTGGGGTACACAGTAAACAAAAGAAATCAAAACTAGTGCCCTCACAACAGATAATATTCCTGGGTGCCAGCTTGAACACAGCAGCCCAGATGGCTTATCTCACGCCAGACAAGCAAGGGCAACTGACTCAATACTTTCATTTAATGGCAACAAAGACCCAACTCCCTGCAAGAAAACTTCTGCAGGCCTTGGGCTACATGGCATCTTGCATACTACTAATTCCATATGCCAGACTGCATATGAAGAAACTACAATGGTACCTAAAGAGTGTATGGTCTCAACACTGTCAAAGTTTGGAAACAGTTATACCACTAATTCCTTGCCTACAACAGGAGTTTCAATGGTGGGCTCAAGCTTGTCACTTCAACAAGGGACAGTCTTTCACTCAACCCACAGCCAGGCAAACACTGACAACAGATGGATCGGATTACGCCTGGGGAGCACACATGGCAGGAAAATGTATCAAGGGCAAGTGGCCCACAGAGCAAAGACATCTCCACATCAATCAAAAAGAGATGCTAGCTGTACAAAATGCAATTATAGCTTTCAAGGACCTGTTGCATCCAGGACAATTACTACTAAAGACAGACAACACCACAGTTATGTGGTACATAAACAAGCAAGGGGGCACACACTCCTACCCCCTCTGCAGACAAGACATGACCTTGTGGAACACAGCTCTAAACTACCAAGTTCATCTGCAAGCACAATTCCTGCCAGGAGAGAAAAACACACTGGCAGACGACCCAAACAGAAACATCATGGACCCCCACGAATGGGAATTGAACCCACGAATATTCAGAATGATAACACAAAAATGGTGGAGCCCGGACATAGATCTGTTTGCTTCCCCAATGAACTGCCAATTACAGAAATTCTGCACAAGGAGCTACTATCCACAAGCATGGAAAGTGGATGCCCTCTCATTCAGCTGGAAAAAACTACAAGTATACGCTTTCCCTCCTTTACCTCTCCTTCCAAAGGTACTCATAAAAGCCAGGCAGGAAGAGCCAAATATGATCCTGATTGCACCAGACTGGCCACGCCAGCACTGGTACCCAATCTTAAAGAACTTAGCACAAGAACCACCCTGGATTTTGCCTCAAATCCCACAGTTGTTGACACAGCACAACAATCAGATACTTCACAGCCAGTTAAAGACCTTAAATCTAGCTGAATGGAAAATTCCTTAGTCAAACAAGCAATGCCTCTCTCCAAAGCTGTTATGGATGTCATTCTGGAGGCCAGAAGGCCTAGCACCAGGAAAGCCTACTCGGATAAATGGAAGAGATTCTGTGCCTGGAACCAAGCGCACAGCCTTGACCCTCTTGTCCCAAACATTCCTCAGATACTTCAATACTTAACTGAGATGCTGGACAAGGGCCTCTCTTTTTCATCCATCAAGATCCACGCCTCAGCTATTTCTGCTCATTACAACACGGATCCACCAATTTTGTATAATCCTTTGCTCAAAGAGTACCTCAGAGGGGCTAAAAACATAAGACCACCCCGTAGAGCACCTACACCAACTTGGGACCTCAACTTTGTTTTGGAAAAATTAACTTTACCTCCTTTTGAGCCAGCTAGCACAGCAGAATTAAAATACGTCTCTTGGAAAACTGCTCTGCTACTGGCAATAACATCAGCACGAAGAGTTTCAGAATTACAGGCACTAATGGCAGTGGAACCTTTCCTCATCTTCCACCAGGACAGGGTGTCTTTAAGAACTAACCCTACATTTATGCCAAAGGTGGTATCAAGTGTGGCTCTAAACCAAACTATTCACTTGCCAACTTTTTATCCAAAACTACAGAACAAAGGGGATAGACTACTACATTCTTTGGACATTCATAGGCAGTTACGCTTCTACTTGGACAAAACCAAAGCCTTCAGAAAATCTGCGCAATTATTGGTAGCATAAGCTGCAGGAACACAGGGAAAAGCCATTTCAAAACAAGAGTATTTCAAAATGGATAGGACACTGTATACATTTCTGTTACACCCACCATGGGAAACCTGTACAACAGCATTAGATCTCACTCCACCAGGGCAACAGCCACTTTAACTGCCTACCTCAGAGGAGTACCTACCAAGGATATTTTGGAAATAGCAACATGGAGTTCTGTGCATACCTTCACCAAACATTACCATTTGCCTTTATACTCCAAATCCAGAGCTGGCTTCGCCACTGCTGTACTGCAGGGCCTTATAGCCACCCCTAATGCCTTATAGATCCAGCCTCCCTACCTCAGCTTTGGGATTCCACCCAAGTGTAATGACTGCAGCAGTGTAACACGATGAACGTAGTACAGTTTTGTACCTACCATAAATGTAGATGTTCGAGTGTAAACACTGCTGCAGTCCAGGTTACCTTCCCTCCTTCCTCTCTTACTTTCTGGTACTTACCTAGGCCATCTACCCTTTATTACCTATGGGGAGTATTTGCTGGTAACTAAAAATGGTTGTTTGCTTTTTCTTTTGTATATTTTACTAGCAGTTTGAATTGCCTACCTATTTGGGGGCACCTGACATCTGGGGCAAGAAAAACTGAAGAAAATGGCATCGGCTGCATCTTATATACCCCTGTCGCACTGACGTCAGGGAGGCGGTGACAGCAACCGACGCCGGACCAAGACTTTGGAACTCAGGCCGACTGGGGAACCGCCTGAAGGCAGGATAACCCAAGTGTAATGACTGCAGCAGTGTTTACACTCGATCATCTACATTTATGGTAGGTACAAAACTGTACTTTAGTTCAGTAGGAAGCTTGTTCCATAAATTACCAGTAGAGTTAGTGAACAAGCACTCCCCAGACTTATTGTTGGATTTTAGGGTAGATACTAATACCCTATTGGCAGATCGTAGGGTGGTAAGGTTTTTGTAAGGGCTAACAAGGTTACAGAGTATGGGAGTATTTGAGGGATGATGTAGAATATTATGAGTGATGGTAAGTTGTTGTAACAGAATCTGATTTTGTAATTCTAGCCAACCTAATAGTTTAAGATTCTGGCAGTGATGGGTTCTAAATGAAGAACCAGTAGCAAATTTGGCTATGTTATTATAGGATGTTACTAATTTATGGATACTGCTTTTGGAGAGGTTTGAGTAAATTGGGGAAGCATAGAGAAGGGTTGAGAGTAGGTGAGTTTGGGTGATAGTGGATTTAGTTGAGGCTGTGAGAAAGGGTTTGAGTCTATAAAGGGAACCTAGTTTTCTATTAACTGATTTAACAGTTAGGTTAATATGTGTTTCAAAGGTAAGATTATGATCAATTGTAACCCCTAGAAGTTTGGTCGTCATATTGTGAGCTATTGTAGTACCATTGTTGGATGTGACTGTAAAGTTAATAGAGGAGGACTTAAGGGTGGGAGTAAATAATAATAGATCTGAAGTAGGATATTCATTTGTCTGCAACCTGTGGGTTATGGATCCGATATCGGATCCGAACCGGCATAGTTTTCCAGCTATGGATCCAAGCTCTCAGCTCCTCCCCTCACCCATAATGCCCTGCTCTACCCTCATGACCTCAGATCTTGTTTGCCGCGCTGGTAACTAGATGTGGATTTCATAGCTCTCAGCTAAGTGGATTTTTCTTGTTCAAAAATAGAATATTTTTGCTTTCTTTAACTTTTTTTGTGTGAAAGTTGTAGGTTTCCTATAAGTATAGACTGTTTTCAGTTTAATTTTTAATTTTAGTAGTAATTTTTATTCCCTCCCCTCGCTGGTACGTAGAGTGTGTGTGAGGCCTGTGTGCTTCTTTATTGTTGTTTTAGGTTACTTTTGGTAACTTTAGCTTAACTTTGACTATGGCTGATCAGCCTAAGTCAATTTTTTCTAAATGCTCCGAGTGTGGCCATAAGCTCTCACCGGCTGATGGCCACACTCGGTGTGTTAAGTGTCTTGGGGTTGAACACCTCACATCTGGTTGTTCCATTTGTGCAGGGTTCAACCCCAGGGCACTGAGGGAGCGGAGGTCCAAGCTGGTCTTGGCGGGTCTTTACCGCCGGACTCGGCTCCGACCTCCGCTCCTTCGGGACTCCTGCGGCTGCAGTTGTTCCCACTGTGGCACCCCCTCCTGTTCCTGGGACTCAAACTCCCGCTTCAGGACAGGAGAGGGATGCATCTAAAAAGGACCGGAGGGAGAAGCACCACAAGCGGCGGGCCGAGACCTCTGTTTCGGCCCCGCCAGCCAAGCGGGCTTCTCCCCCGGCTTCCTTGGTGGTGCGGTCTCCTCCTTCTCGGCTCCGGTCACCTGTGTGCTTCTCACGGGTCCTGAGGAGGAGGAGACCCGATCTCCGTCGAGGCTATCGAGGAGGCATTCCAGGCCTACCTCGGTAGCCTCGTCGAGATCTACCCATAGCCTTTCGGATGCAGATCTGGACCGGATGATGAGAAGGTTCATCCAGGCCCAGATGCAGATGGGAGTGCTCTTGCCTCCCCCCCCTCCGGGGGGGAGCTCAACAGCCATTTTTAAGCCTCTTGCTCCTTCTCCGACCCGCTTCCGGGTTCGAGCAACTGAGCCGAGCAGCCGGGCGGGGAGGTCGGGCCGATAGTACTTGGTACCGGATCCGACCATGCCTCAGTGCGTCGGACCCGATCTCGGAGCCTGGATCCGAGCCGGATCCGGGGATCAGTGCTCCTTCGGCGCCGTCTGTGTCGGGCGCACTGTCCCTCCGGATCCGAGTGCTTGGCGCCGGCTCCGATCCACTCTTCGGATCCGAGGGGAGCCGATTGTCGGATCCTTTGGTCGAGGTCGGCTCCCTTCGGCTTTTGATGTAGTGGAGAGGGCTCTGTTGAGGGTCTCCGGACCCCGGCACTTGCATCGGCTCCGTCCGCTCCCTCTGCACTGGGCCAGGCTTCCACCATCCGGCCCCTGGGACAGCCCGTTTCTGTGCCCCAAGTTGCTCCCATGGAGCAAATTGCTGTTGCGAGGACTCCTCTGACAGCCCCCAGAGGAGGCCCTCGCAAGCATACGCAAAGGAGGCACATTGACTCCCCGAGTCACTCACTGAAGACACGGACTTGGAGGAAGGGAAGGCTCCCCACGGTCACCCCGAGGATGTCTCCTTGGAGACATCATGGAAATACTCCGTATTAGGGGTGGTCTGCCCCAAGTCTTCCTCGGACGAGTCCGTGTTCTTGGAGGCATTGAAGCGGGCCCGTCTACCTCTTGGGTGTCTCCCCCTGCCGACCCCCTGGTGGACCTTATTACCACCAGGGCGTGGAAGGAACCGGACACCATGGAGCCAATTCCCAAAAGACCTGACAGGATCCTTAGCCCGCCCTCCGACAGGACCCATTGGAGTAAGGGGCCTCCTGTAGATGCCATGTTGATGGCGGCCACAAAGAGGGAACTGGCTCAGGAGAGTCCCTCAGTCCACCCACCGAGCAAGGAGTCTCGGATGATGGACCGCTTGGGGAAGCGGATGTTCAGTTCGGCGACCTTCTCGGTAAGGGCGCTGAACTATTTGGCACATGTTATTCGGATGCAGCGAGACCTTATTAAGGAGTACGCTGCATCCCCCCCGAGTCCATTTCGGAGGAGGACAGAGCTCTGCACTCCACCAAAATGGCCACTCTTAGGTCAGTCACAAATACTTCTATGCGGCTACTCTCCCATGCTACGGAGGCGCCGCTAGAGCTGCGGACAGGACTGGTCACTAGGCGTCAGGCCTGGCTCCGCCACTGCATTTTTCTGAGCCCTTCAAGGCGTCGTTTGCGACGCCTTTGATGGTTCTGCTCTGTTTGGCAAGACCGTTCGAGGCGTTGACCCAGAGCGAGAAGGACGGGAAGACGCTGTCTGCCGTCGGAATCCGCTTCTCTGCACCCCAGAGGCCCTATTCTAGGAACCAAAAGGGTCAGAAGAAGATGTGGTTCCGAAGTCGCAGCAGTCCCAGCCTGCTCGGACAACCAGTCCTTCCGTGGCAGAGGAGGACAGGGAGGACGCCGCCCTAGAGGCAGAGGGGCTCCCAGAAACTTCGGGTCCAGGGAACCTTTCTCTGAGCGGCCCGCAGCAACCCTGAGGGTTGCCCGACTGCTCTACTCTGGAGGCAGTCGGGGACGTTCGGGGCACCTAGCGGCATGGGAGTCCATAACATCGGACCGCTGGGTTCTCCAAATCATATCCAGGGATATCGCATTCCTTTCCTTCACCTTCCAAAGATGAAGGCCCTCCCAGACGTACCACGCGGTCAAAGCGAGGCCGCTTTGGCAGAAATTGGCGATCTGCTAGAAAAGAGCCATCCAGCCCGTTCCCCAGACCAGATCGGATCAGGGTTCTACTCCAGGTTCTTTTAGTGCCAAAAGACGGGGAACTAAGACCAATCCTAGACCTCTCTCTCTTGAATCTGGCAGTCCCCAAAGAAAAATTCGAATGGTCACTCTACAATCTATTCTCCCCTTCTGGGAGAAGGCCACTGGATGTGCTCGATAGATCTCAAGGACGTACTACCACATCCTAATGGACAGACGCTCCAGGAGGTTTCTCCGCTTCGGCTGGGAGCCAGTCACTACCAGTTCGGGTCCTTCCCTTTGGTCTCACCACAGCACCCAGGGTGTTTACCAAAGTACTAGCAGTGGTAGCGGCCCACCTGAGGCTTCAGGGGGTGCAGGTCTTTCCCTACCTGGACGACTGGCTCCTTACCGCCCCAACAAGGCATCTACTTCTCTCGGCGCGGGACTCCTTTCTCCATCTTGCTCCATTTCTGGGCATCACAATAAATACAAACAAGTCCAACCTGGCACCCACTCAGCTCTTAGATTTCATAGGGGCCAGACTAGACACAAGGAGTTTACTGAGCCTTCCTCACTGCGGACAGAGTTCTAAATCTGCAGCTCCAGGTGCGGCCATTCTCCATTCATGTTCTGTTCCAGCGGAGTTGGTCCTGAGGGCTCTAGGGTCCATGGCCGTCGATAGCACTTCTTCCTCTTGCCAGGCTCAATATCGCATTCTACAGTGGACGCTCTTAGTACAGTGGTCATACCTTGCTCTCCCCATGCATCATCCCATAGCGATCAGCAAGGCTTGCAAGCGGTCCCTCTTGTGGTGGCTCCACTCCCGGATCTCCACAGGGTCGCCCATTTTGTGCTTCTCCCCTCTCGCCACGGTGACCACGGACGCCTCCCGCCTCGGGTGGGGGGCACTGCGGGCGGACAGTCCAAGGCACGTGGAACGATTCAGAGACCTTACTGCATATCAATGTTCTAGAGATGAGAGCAGTGCTCTTAGCGTTGCTAGCACTTCAGGACTTTCTTCCCTTGGGAACAATTGCGATTCAATCGGACAATATGTCTGTTGTCTGGTACATCAACAAGCAAGGGGGAACAAGGTCTTACCCTCTTTGTCGAGAGGCCATGAGAGTTTGGGAATGGGCAATCTCCACCAATCGCTTTCTCATAGCAACGCACATTCCGGGTCGGTCCAACATCCTAGCGGACAAGCTCAGTCGCACCATTCTGACCCCTTACGAGTGGTCTCTCAATTGTCAAGTAGCGGAACGCATATTCGCACGGTGGGGAACCCCTTCTTGCGATCTTTTTGCTTCTCCCTCAAACACCAAGTGTGACAGTTTTTTCGCTCTAATACCTCCACCCGGAGGTACCCCAAGAGACGCTCTGGTGCATGCTTGGCCACCCGGTCTTCTGTATGCTTATCCACCCTTGCCTCTGATGCTGCAAGTTCTTCAGAAAGCCTCTCGGGTGGGTTGCAGAATGATTCTCATTGCTCCATTCTGGCCTCGACAGATCTGGTTCCCCTTCCTAAGGTCTCACTCGGTGAATCCTCCTTGGATTCTAGATCCCATTCCGGATTTGATATCCCATCCATCCTGCATTCCTCCTCCGAACCTGGACAACCTGAAGCTGACCGCTTGGCTGCTCCAGTTCCACTCTTGATAAGGACTCGGTATTTCTTCTCCGGTAAAGGCTATTTTGGTGGCGGCTCATAAACCATCCACTAGAAAGGTTTACGAAGCAAATGGAAACGTTTCTCTGTGTGGGGGCGGCAAGGTCTAGATCCCTTCACGGTTCCTCTCCCTGTAGTGCTTGATTTTCTAACCTCTCTCTTTAATGATGGTGCCAGCAGTTCCACAGTCAAAGTTCAACTGGCGGCAATTTCTCACTATCACATTGGTCAGGAGTCTAATCCTCTTATGTCAGCCAAATTGTGCAAAACATTTCTTAAGGGTACTTTCCTTCTCAGGCCCCTATAAAGCAAGCAGTTCCTCCTTGGGACCTTTCTTTGGTCCTACAGGCCTTGACCGCTCCCCCTTTCGAGCCCGCGGCTACAGTGGATCTCAAATTCTTGTCTTACAAGACAGCCTTTTTGGTAGCCATTACATCAGCCAAGAGAGTGTCTGAACTTCAAGCTTTATCAGCCAAACCTCCTTACTTGGTTTTATCCGGACCGTGTCTTCCTCAGGACCAACCCGTCCTTCCTTCCTAAAATTGCTTCTGAAGCAAACATCAATCAATCCATTAACCTCCCTGTTTTCTTCCCTAAGTATGAAAACAAAGGTGAATATAGGCTACACTCACTAGATGTTCACAGGCAACTAAGATTTTATCTCAACAGGACAGCTGGTCATAGGCAATCCGACCAGCTGTTTATTTCCTTTGCAAAATTCAATTTGGGCAAGCCAATTTCCAAAGTTTCTCTGTCCCGCTGGATTTCTCAGTGCATTTTATTGGCTTATCAAGCGTCAGGAAGGCCGCACGGAGGGTGTTCATGCCCATTCAACCCGGTCAGTATCTACCTCGGCAGCCTTCAAGGCTAGGATTCCTCTAGATGATATTTGTGCAGCAGCCACGTGGGCTTCATCTCATACATTTATTTACCACTATAAGTTGGATCTTGCATCTAGGGTAGAGCATCCTTTGGCTCCAGCGGTGCTCGGAATATCCTTCCATGATGGCCGCCCAAGATTCAGGTAGCTGGGGACTCTGTCCCACAGGTTGCAGACAAATGAATATCCTACTTCAGATTTAGAAGTTATGTACTCACCATAACGTTCCATCTGAGTAGGTGTATTCATTGTCTGCAACCATCCCGCCCTCCTATCCCCTGGCCTTTCAGTTTCCTGCATATTACTTGTTACCCTTTTTAGGGTATTGTTGCTTTGGCAAACTCGATCTGAGGTCATGAGGGTAGAGCAGGGCATTATGGGTGAGGGGAGGAGCTGAGAGCTTGGATCCATAGCTGGAAAACTATGCCGGTTCGGATCCGATATCGGATCCATAACCCACAGGTTGCAGACAAATGAATACACCTACTCAGATGGAACGTTATGGTGAGTACATAACTTCTAATTTTTTTGGGGGGGTTAAGGAGGAGACAGCATTGATGAAACCATTTTTCAACTAAGTTAAATACTGTTTGGGTCTTAATTTGGAGCTCTGCAGGTGAGGAAGCACTACATATTAATGTTGAGTCGTCAGTGTATTGTATACAAGTGGCTTGTGGAATGGAGGTTTTCAGATCATTAATAAAAATGGTAAATAGGAGAGGTCCCAGAATGGAGACCTGTGGGACACCGAGAGAGATAGGGAGCTGAGGGGATAGTTTATTATTCCAAAAAACTGCTTGCTATCTATTCTCTAAATAGGACTTGAACCACTTGACAGCTTAGGTGTAAAATGAGAGAGACTTAAGTGTTTCTAACAGTAGTTTGATTAACCATGTCAAATGCCTTTGAGAGGTCAATAAACAGGGCTGAGGACAGTATGTTATTGTTACGGTTTTTATTAATGGAGTCAGCAAAGGATAAGAGTGCTGTTGTCGTACTATGGAATGGCCTAAAGCCATGTTGGCAGTCTACTAGTAGGTGGTTTTGGAGGAGGGAATCAAGTATTTGTCTGTGAATACATCTCTCCATAATTTTTGCAAGTGGGGAAAGTAGAGCTATGGGGCGGAAGTTTGAAAGCTTGTTTGAGTTACCACCCTTATGGAGAGGTATAATGTGAGAGACTTTCCAAAGATATGGGATGGAGCATTCAGTGATTGTTCTGTTAATTAATGAAGAAATAGGGTAGGCAAGAACTCCAGCTGCCATTTGCAGATATTCAGCTGGAAGGAGGTCAGCTGATGGGGTACAAGGTTTAAGTTTGAAGAGTAAGGTACGTATGAGTGATGTTGGCAGTGGTTAGAAATCTAGTGTGTGTGGCAGGTTTGTTGGGAGGGGCGAGTCATTTGTGATAACTGGATGGTATGGGAGGGGTAGGGTATTAGCTAAAGAGGTAACTGTTTCAGAGAAAAAAATGTTAAAAATATCAGCAGTCTGGGTGGGAGGGTTTTGCGACAAGTTGGAAGGAGTAGGTGTTTTGGACTTTCCAGGACGGCGCAATGTATTTAATCCCGACCAGAATTTTTGTGGGTTTTGATGGTGGGTCTGTTGGAACTTAAGGTAATAGTTTCTTTTATCCAAGAATATTGTTTTTTTTTTTTGCAGAATTTCGAAGTTGTTTAAAATTTAGGTGATCATTAGGGTTTTTAGTATTTCTCCATTTGGACCAGGATTTATTTCTCAGTCTCATTTTTTGTCTAGTCTCCTTAGTAAGCCAAGGAGCAGGTTTGTTTCTAATTCTAATAGTTCGAGAGTGAACATGGTGTTCCAGAATTTGTAAGAATTTGTTATTGAAGTATGAGACTGCTTCATCGAGAGGTAAGGTCTTTGGGGGTGATCAATTGCACGTTTTAAGTTCAGCCTGAAAATTAAATTGATTCAGATTTTTCTTGTTTCTTGTGGTTCTAAAGTTAATATGGCTGGGAATTGAGGTCTTTTGTCTGGATATAAAGTTAGGGAATGGTCACTAATATTGTCAGGGAGTAAGCCTGTTTTGTATAGCTGGGTACTACTATTAACTAGTATTCAGTCTAGGGTGGTTTGTTTGTTACTAGGTTTGTGGGTTCTGGTAGGGGAGGAGCTGGTTTGCTGAAAGCCATAAAGATTGATGTGTGTAGTTGAGTTTGCAGATGAACAACAATTCCAGTCAATATTGAAATCCCCTAAGAGTATTGTTTCTTGAGGGAAAGCTGAGGATAGGTAACTAAGGATATTTTCCAGAGTATTTGTTATTTCCTGGGGGGATGTATGAGCAAATGATGTATATAGATTTGTTAGCATTGACTTGGAGCTTGGATATTAAGATCTCAGCATTACCAATGTAACAATATAGAAACTTTTAGCCAGGACTGTATCACAGTCAACAATGAGCTTTACAGGACCTGCATTTGTCTGTTTCTCTCGCTTCTTCAACAGACTTTGTAAACCAACATGTGCTTAGCCGACTATCTTGAGCAGCCATTATTAACTTTTTCTCTTTTAGGTTAAAGTCACCTCTCCTTAACCATTCCAGTGTCGAATCTTGGTCAGTGTATGGTTGTTTGCATTTTCTATATTCGCTACTGTGTTGTAGACTTTCCAGTTTCCATTCCTTTTCTTCTGATCCTTTTTTTTTTTTTTATGTTTTTTTTTTTTTTTTTTTTAATAATTCCTTTTGTTTTTTGGCAATTTCAGTAGATGTCTGATTCTAATCTTCTTTTGCTTTTATTTCCATTCCCACTTATATATAATATCGTTTTGCTAAACTAAGCACGGAAGTCATCTCAGGCTTCTTCTCTACATGCTTTAGAGATGCCACTGTGTTTGAATTTGATGAGGTCAACAAATATGTATACAGTTCCATGATTGTAGATCGGACATGTAGTCCATTTCAAGGAGGCCCATATCTCCTTCAGATCGAGGGATATATAATCTTGTTATATCATTTCGTAAGCTTGAAGCATTTTTCTTGATTTCTTGTTTAACTGATTCAATCCATTTTGGAGCCAGTCAGTCATATTGAAGCTGTAAGTTAGAACAGGAAGAGCAAACTGATTTGTAGCTGGGACTTATTCCTTGATATCAGGGTAGTTTTCAGTAGAAGCTTTAATCTTCTGAAGTATTCCTTACTAAGCTTTGTTCTCATTTGTTCATGTTTTATTGCTAACTCCTTGTCGTGTGTGTAATGGCAATACATAATTTCTTCCTTATTCCTAACAGTCCACCTAATTAGGATTGCTACCTTTTGTTGCAGGTAAAAGTGGACATTGACCACACCACTAGCACCACCCCTAATTCGACCCATCCCTTGCCATCCTCTCCACCCACATCACACCCATTTTGCGATGTAATTTCTCATGTCAGGAAGGCATAATGGCTTATTTTTCCCTGATTGTATTGCATTAGCAACGTTTTTTCTTTTAAAAAAGCAGTTCAGACTCTGAATTTTAATAGACTGGTATTCAGTTTGTTTTGTTAAACAGAATACTGGAGTTTCTACAGTGTTTTCTGGACTACTGGATAATTGTTAGTAATTTCCAGGTAGTCCAGAAAAAATCCAGATAGGTAGAAGGGTACACTTTATTGTCTCTCACCCACATAAATATTCTAACACCAGGACCCTCCCTAATACCTTAAGTGACCACTTACAAGCCTTTAATCATAGAACCCACACTCAACTATCCAAAGCACATTTCTTCAGAACCTCCAGAAACCTTACCCACTTCAACCAAAGCATATTCATAAGTACCCTAAAAGCCCAAAACTGGACACCAGTAAAATTACTTCCTCTTGTTGATGCTGTAAATTACTTTAACAAGGTCTTTCTCGATCCACTTAACAACCTAGCCCCCATTCATACCAAAAGAACAAAAATAAACCGATACTGACCAAACAAGCTCTTCTTTCCAGAGACCAAGCATGGAAAGAATGGTGGAAAAACAAAACCCCACAAAATAAAGATAATTACAGGCACCCTCATAACAAAGCAAAAAAAAAAAAAAAACTTGTAATTAATAAGAAAAACTATTTCTCTTCACAATTATCCAATCAAAAAAATTGACCCTCCCCCCAAAAAAATCTGTCTCCTTCCTGCTTAACCCTGGAACCCTGCAAAACCCAGCACCTGATCCTGATAAAGATCCACAACAAATTTCCCATATGTTCAACTCCCACTTTATCAATACCATTCTTTAACTAATAAAAGATCCATCTCCAATAAGTTACCCAAAATCTAATGATCTAACAGACACCCCAAACCTAGCCCAAGACAGTCTCAGCCTCCTTTCTACCCCCACCAGTGAAACCCCTAAACACAATACATTAATTCCTCCATTCTCTATACAGCTAGTATCCACTTCCCTAGTATTTAAACTTCTGACCAAACTAAGACCAGGCTCCCTGTCCGCTGATAATTTTACATCTGAATATCTAAAACTAGCAGCTGATGCCATAGCCTATGCAGTTAGTATTCTGGTAAACTGATCAATCTCAAAATCATATGTTCCCCAACTGTGGAAAAAAGCCATTATTACTCCACTGAACAAAGAAGGCAATACTAATGACTTGTCAAACTATCTGTCAATCTCTATACTCTCACAACTGTCAAAAATCTTAGAAAATATGTGCATTCTCAACTTCTAAGATACCTCTGTGACAGTAATCTCCTTGCACCCACCCAACATAGATTTCATCCGGCACGTTGTATTACCACTGCCCTACTGTCATTTACCAATACTGTGTATAAAGCCCTTGATGCTGGACTATCTACTACAGTACTCTTATTAGACCTGTCAAATGCTTTCAACACAATATCACACCCTAAGCTGGTTCAACAACTAGACAAACTGAGAATTCCCTAACATGGTTTTACAGCTACCTAAAAAATAAAAAACAATCTGTCAGATGGCAAAATAATCTATCTGAATATACATGGTCAATAACATCTGTCCTGGGACCTCTGCTTTTTAACATTTTTATAAATAACCTTTATAAGGCCTCCCAACAAAGTATACTCATACAGAATGCTGACGATTCCATGATTATCTCCTCCGCTAGCAATCTCTCAGACATCCATAAAACTACACAAAACACCTTTACGTCTATAGAAACTTGGCTAAATGACGCTCAACTACGTAAAACTAAAATCATGATATTTTCAACAAAACAATAACCAGAACTGGCCACAGAAACTGCAGTGTCTTCAATGACATGAAATTTATTGAAATATAATAACAAGGATTAAGCGCTTTCATCTCTGATCATTCAGAGACTTCATCAGAACCTGTTCTGGTAAATTTGTCTCTCTACTTCTAGGCAATATATAGAATCTCCTTAGTTTTTACAAGAATGTTTTGCTTTGAACCAAATCAACGTTCCTTAAATGCTTTTAGTGTTGATGTACTGTGTATAGTATTCAGTGCTTTAACTGTTAATGTACTGTACATGATAGCTAAATGACGCTCAACTACGTAAAACTAAAATCATGATATTTTCAACAAAACAATAACCAGAACTGGCCACAGAAACTGCAGTGTCTTCAATGACATGAAATTTATTAAAATATAATAACAAGGATTAAGCGCTTTCATCTCTGATCATTCAGAGACTTCATCAGAACCCGTTCTGGTAAATTTGTCTCTCTACTTCTAGGCAATGTATAGAACCTCCTTAGTTTTTACTAGAATTGTTTGCTTTGAACCAAATCAACATTCCTTAAATGCTTTTAGTGTTAATGTACTCTGTGTAATATTCAGTGCTTTAACTGTTAATGTACTGTACATGATATTTCAGGTGCCAGTATAATTTTTTTGTTTATGCTTGTCTCTTATTTTATCTTTAAAATACTCTGTAATTTTTTTGTGGAGCTTTTCTCTCCAGTCCTCCACTGAAAATGGGTTTCTGACCCAGTGTATGTATATATATATATATATATATATATATATATATATATATATATATATATATGTATTTATTTATTTTTTTTTGTGGACTCTTTCTACATTCAGCAGCAGGGCCTGGCCTAGCCCTGTGGTAGGAATGCAATGTTCTGAGGATTTTTACACTGCCTTTTGTCCAGTCCTGGCACTAGCATGCACCAGGAGTGGGCACTTTTTTACCCACATTTCTAGGTGATATAAAATGCAGTATAATATCAGTGTTCTGGTGAGATTTTGTAAAAACAGGGTCTAGCACGTGAAAAACCTCACAAAGACTTGAGGATGAATTCAGTTCCAGCAGGTACTATTCTTTCTGTGCTGTTTCCTTCTGTCCATTTGGACTGTTATGTAAGGAGGAGGGGTATGATAAAGGGAGTAACACTACTAAGTTGGGTAAGCATAAAATGCTCTTTTAGTGGTATAATGAAAACATATAAAAAGTGAAGATACTAAAAGAAGAATAAAAGACACTAAAGATTTCAAAAAGGGCAAAATTGTGACTTCCAGTTTTATCTCTTAGCATCATTAGTGTTAAAAGAAAGGTAATGGAGACTCGTGGTTTTGCACTGGTGAAAGTCTATCTCTGGAAGTCATTTGCTTAGCAGACATTAATGCATGAGACAGGAGACTGTTTGAGCATTTGTGGGGTAGACCAGTATTTTTTTTTGTTTGGTCCCCACAGGTCTCATCATACTGGCCTGGCTCCCCAGTGTCCAGATTCACGCCTGGTCTGCCGACCATCCTCCTACTCCCCTAGACTGACTCTGGTATTGCTGGAGGCCAGTCATTGATCCTAACAGTGTTTCTGGTGGCACAGCCATCTTTGCTTCCCTTCAGAGGGTTCTTTTTATATGCTGTACCCACTCCCCCCTCCACACTATTCAGCTATGTTTGAGGGCAACTCCCCTCTTTGACTCGCATCTCCCCAAGCATCATCGACAGTCACCCCTCCCACCAAGGATGAGTATATGCCCATCCCTGTGTCAGTCACTCGAGCCTCAAATTGAACCCAATTTACCTGGGATGTAGCCAGGGCTTTATCCCTCAAAGATACCAATGCAGCTTGGGTATTGCAGTGTTTTGGTCTTTCAGGAAATCCGAATCTTCCTGAGTAGTAGTTTAGTTTCAAACCGCTGATATTCATCTTTTAGGTTCACTGTGGTTACTCCTGGTAGATGTTTAAGTCTGGTGTGAGGTGCTGTGCATAATCCCTGTTTATGCTTCAACATCAGTGAAGGAAGTGAAGTACATTTTTATACTTTCAGAGAGTGTAGTTATGATAAGTATGTATGTTCTAGGGCATTTTAAATTTGATCTGAGAATGAGAATTCATTGTTAGATGATGTCAAGAAGGGTAAGGATGTTATGCTTCCTTTTGGCCTGTTTCTGGGTGCAGAGCATACCTGTACATACAAGAGGGGGCACTCCTATGACAGAAATAGATTTTGCTTTGTTTCTAATGCACTGAGGAGTTTCTTTTTCAGGGATTAAACATAGACTGTTTTTCCCCAGATCATTTGGCAACATGATTTAAATTCCTAGAGCTTGAATGGGTTTTGTGGGTTATAAAAGGTGTAATGTGGCTTGCTAGTTTTTGTGGGGAGTTGGTTATGTTACATGAAAGAGGGAAGTTACTTTATGATCATTTGATATGCATTCTTTAGCTTATAAGGCTAGATATGTGACAGTTTATAGGCAGGTGGAGAAAGAGTGGCGTGCTAGTGACCCTGACTTTTATATGTTTGCTATACATGATTTTCATAAGTTGTTGGGATACAGTGAGCCTGACTGCTTTTTTCTAAGGAAACACCTCTAGATTTTCATTAAAGATAGGACTCACCTTACAGACAACGAAGTCCTATCTTCTTTACATAGTAAGATGGATAAAGGCTTTATAAGAACTGTTTGTTTTTTCTTCTTAGAGAATGAAAGTACAAGGTCCAAGTGAAATAGTGTTTGTGGCTGAACTTTGTTAAACAGATATTTTCAGATAAAAGTGTAATGTATCTGCTTTAACTGCTGCCTCTCCTTGCAGGAGAGGCCTTTTCTGTGCTACAGGTGAATACCTCTTTACAGCTTAGTAAAAGTACTAATATCCCTAATATTGATGGCTTAATTTACAAGTTTTATAGGACTGTGCCTGTTTAAAACAAGTTTTATAAGACTGTCTGTTTAAAAAATTCTTATGGTATTGAATGAAGATTATCCAGTGATTTGAAGAATGAGGATAAAGGTTTAGTCCAGATAAAATCATGTTATGTAGCAGATCTAGGAGACTTTCTCTCACTCTGATGCCCTCCTTGCAGGAGGAGTAAAATTCGTTGTTGGAAGTTTCAGGAAATTTATTCAGTTAAGTAGGTAAATGAGTGAGTGGTCTTAAGCACCTATCACCTAGGTTCATAGGTTGGTACTAGGCTATCGGCCCTAGGGCCTGTACAAGCCTAGCCATAACAATTCCCTGGATATTTCTTCCCACAATATTTACTTCTCTGGACCCCTGTCTAGCAGAGCGACTGACATGATCCCTGGGGTGAATTTCCTATCTCCCATCCAATTATCAAGGTCCCTTTTGAAGAGGGCCAATGAGGTGCTCTGCTTGACATTTATGGGCAGTCTATTCCAGAGTATGGGGAATCTCTGGGTCAGGAACCTATCCCTCCAGCATGTTTTGTTCATTGTGATAATATGGTTTAGATCCCTGGAGCGTGTGGCTCTGAGGGATTGGGATTTCTTTAAGTGGAGCATGTCCAACAGCTCAGGGTTTGACATGGCCTTGTATGTTAAGCAGAGATCACCTCTGAGTAAACGACATGCCACAGAGTATAGCTGGAGTTTTTTTAGACAGTCAGCATATGGCATCTGCTTTAGGCCTGTCATTCTTTTAGTGAGGTATTTCTGTGGCCTTTCCAGCTGTTGCAGATGTCTTGTGAGGTACATACCAAACGGGGCATTATACTCTATAATGGGTCTACCCTGGTGGAATTTTTCGAATACAAAAAGTTCTGAGGTCACAAGTTGTACTGACATTTTCCTCCTACTTTGGCACATCCATAAGCTCTGTAAAAACTATTCATCACTGTGACTTATTTCACTGTAAGCTATTTCTCTTGGGGTTGGGGGGGGGGCATTACCTAGTGTGGGTCTAGGAGACTACTTCCCTGGATAAAAAGGTATATCTTCTTTAGGAGGAAGAACAGGAGCTGGTTAGATAAGTCATGTATACAAGGCTTATAAAAGTAGGCACTGTAATCCTTTTTGCCAAACAACAGTTTAGTCTTTCATAATGTAGTTCAAGAAATATGAGCCCCATAAATGTTTAACAAGCCTCTTGTATTATGTGTGATACAAGCCTTGATAAGGGCAAGTCAGATTGGAAAGCTGTTCTGTAATAAAGTTTTCAGGATGTGCTTCAAGGAATATCAGCCACAGAAAAGCAGGCACATCCTCTCATATTATCTGTGATACAAACAGGTTAATAGTCTGTCAGTAGCTTTGTAAAAGCAGGCATTTTCAAAGATCATATGGCAAATGATGCTAAAAACACTGGATTAGATGGGCCTGATGAAGTTCAAGTAACTGTTTTCTTAAGTATAGTTCTTTAGTGGCTGTTCATGTCTGTCATGCTTGAATTCTCCATATTTATGATCGTTAATAAAAATAAACCATTTAACTAAGAATGAGGTTCCACAGGCTGTTGAGCTGATAAACTCTCATGAGTCCTTCAGGAATATTCAGATAAGGGGCTAACTTCTTAGCTTTGAGATTGGCTCCTAATTTTCCCATCTCCCAGATGTTCCTCCAGTAAGCTCCCTTGGACCTTCCCACTATTGTCTTTAACTACCTTTAGATAACTAACCTGTGAAATGTAATGTATTAGAACAAGAACAGGAATTTTGTTAAATGCAAGCTAAGTGGCTAGAACATCTATACCTGGTAGTTGTGGAGTATCTAGGCTTGCCAGCTATCCATTTTTTTCCAGACTATACGATTGTCTGGTAGTCTGGAGAACACTGTACAAGCTCCTGTATTTTGTTTTCAAAAGCAGACTGTTGAATTTTTTTTTAATCTCTGATTCAGCTCTGTTTTTATTTAACAAAAGCCTCTCCAGTGAGATGTGATAGCATCCAAAACCAGGAAAAGAAGATAGCTGTCCTTGCCCACTGGCATACGTGACAACACAAAAGGGGAGTGTCATGGTTGGAGAAAGGGGAGGAGAGATGGAGTTAGGGGAAGTTCAAGGAGCATGGCTTTGTTCTGGTTTTGGCCTCAGCCAAAGTTGGCAACCCAAGAGATATACATAGTGAGGGAGAGAATGCTCTGCTTTCAGAACATGCATCTGTGGTTTTCCAGTTTGGGGTCTTCATTGTCAAGCCTCTTCTTGAGTTCACCGGCTAGTGAGTGCTTTTCTGTTTGGATTCTTCTTCTTCTCTTCAGGTTATAGGTAGTGAAGCCAGTGCATAAGCTTTCCTGATTTGATAAAGGACTGGAAACTGGGAGGGACCAGATGGAATGGCAGCTAACCAACCTCCTGAGACCGGGGGAGGGGGGAAGGTTAGGTGATGTAAGAAGCTGATGTATTCATTCTATAGGTGTTGTCTGTCAAGCCAACTAGGGAGCTAGTGTTTGGCCCCATTTTCTCAGTCCTAGCAAAGAAAAAAAAAACAAGTCCTAAAAGAGACCAGTATGTTTAGTTTGTGTAGAGGAAATAGCCAGGTGCATCCATTTCCCCAGGGCTGTGTACTTAGAGCAGAGTCCCTAGTCATGCAGATTAAAAATTCACAAATAAGATGGTATGGTTAGTATGAAAGCAAACAAAAACAGTATCTGCAGTTGTAATGTTATACCAGAGCAAGATGTGCCTAAGGTTTCATATATGAAGAAATCTCCAGTCTGTCTCTGGACACAATATAAATGAAAGATAGACCAAAACTATTTCAACAAATTAGAACCCAACATGTGCTTTGGTGCAAAATTAATTTATTATTTCATGGTCCATAGATAAGGGCTTTTGCAGGTATGGTTAAAGAAGCAAGTAATTTCCACTGCAAACGAGACCTGGAGAGAAGTAAAACCTATAAAACATCTGGAAACTTGGATGATGGATTTGGCTGTAAAACTGTTCATAGTACCTTTAATATAAGTGGATCAAGCATTTTTCATACTTCCAGATGAAAAAATGTGGTGAATATTAAAGAAGAAAATATAAGAATTTATATGGGGTTGGGAAACATCCAATAGTACATTTCAATACTGCCAGTAGAGTTAGAGCAGAAATACCAGATTAAGTGTCATATTATAAGGTGAAATAAATGATTTAGTATCTCTCACGCAATTTGATATGTGAAAGGCTAGTTGGAAATATATGATATTGATGCAAGGAGAGCCATCAGGAGACATTGATAGAATGTCCCTCTGGACATGCATCGATAATAAGAAAGACAGCATCTTAACCTTGAAATACATTGCAAATATAATAAAATTAAGTAAAACCTCAGAGGAAAATGTTTCAGTAGGACCAGGGCCAAATATAATTGTGGAGGTGAAGCAGGAATTGTCTGGAAAAAAAAAAGGAAAAGAGCTAAATGTTAGGACCGACTGGAGTTGGGGTATACTGTGATTAGGTGGGAACAAGTTAAAGGTAAATTCGCCCTTCAATAAAGAGATATATGTTGGCCTGTCAGTCTTGTAGCAGAAGCAAGGCAGATGAAAGCTATAGATAAGGGAACTGACTGCATAACTGAGTTAGCAAAAATTTTAGTAGAACCAAGATCTGAAGAAGCAGGAGATAAGACATTGTTAAGCAGAGCCTACAGAATCTTACAGAAAATAAAGTAAAGGATTATCAGAAAATAATGAGTTCAGACTGGGAACAGAAGATAAGGTACAGAGATAAATTGAGAGCAGTGAAAAACAGTACATCTGCAAAGTATGTCACAATATTAGGGAGGTTTAGAATCTTTGCAGGTATTTCTTTATGCTGAGTAATCTGCAAAAGATGTCCCCACAAGTTAATGATCATAATTGAAGTTGCATGGAAAATTAAAGGAAACTGGGGAACTTATCTTTTGGATAGGTTCAGATTTGCAAAGCTTCAAAGGGATGCAACAAGAGATGTTATTTAGGATATGTCATAGCCAAACAGAGCTGACTTGAGTGGATGTTAATACTGAGTTGGGAATGGACTTCAGATAAAGCAAAAGAGCAGAAAGCTCCTATATTATGGCAGAGAAAAAATGTAACTAGAAGGTGGAAGTCAAGCAATTAGCCAGCATGTAGTAATGTAGAAATAATGGATGGTACTTTACAAATGGAGTAAAGAAAGTAAATCGGTAAATGGCATTTGTGGTAGCAGTATTAAAAGGTGAAAAAAGGTAAACTGAAGTAAGAGAAGATGAAGGTGGTCAGCAGAAATTTGTCTGGCAGGCAAAAATAAAGTAATGGAAAAAATAATGAAATAAAGTTAATTATTTATGTGACATTTGTTAACCGGGTAGGTCCAACTGAGCAGAGGCACATTTTCAGTGTTGATCCAAGGAGAAAATCTCCAAAGAACAAAAGACAAATACCTAGAAGTTAATGTAGTCACATAACGTAGAAAATGAGAAGTACACAAATCCTCAGTAAGAAGAGTACAACATCTTTACAATAGCATACAGTCAACAAATAAGTCGAATAATACAAGGTATAAGTAGAGCAACAAAGTTGTATTTCAATGAGAATAAGACCATAAAGAGTTAATTGGCTGTGGTAAAGTAAAGGTGAATAGAATATAAGGTGAGTAAGTAATTAAAAAAAATTCTAGACCTGGTGGTGTGAACATTGGCTCGAGGTAATTGTCACTGTTGATGTAACACTTCAATCCCATGTGCTAAAATCAAAAAAGGAGGTAATGGGTGGAATTATAAGTAGTAGCTGCAAAGCTGGCAGAAAAATCATGAGCTGAGAAAGTCGATTTAAGAAATGCACTAAGATAAGAGGATCAAGGTTATGAGAAGCCTGTTACACAGTTAAGGTTCGTATACATAACACAAGCAGAAGGTCAAAGTGGAAAGGGATGATAATGAAGCAAGGGGGAGGCTCAAGAAATAGAGAGAAAGTGGGATTTTGGATGCAGATCCTTAAGGAAAATAGTAACTGTACAGAATATTATATTCATAAAGTGATGAAAGTATTCCAAGAGCTAAGCCAATAAAAGAATGGAGATAGGAGATTTTGCCAATATAGATGACTGCAAGTAAGGCTACAGAAGATAGACAAGAAAAGGCTTGAATTTACTGGAGAAACCTGAAAAAGGAACCAAGTGAGGTTTAAGTGAAGGCAGAAATTCAGCAATTTTCTGTAATGTTGGACTGATGATGGCAGCAAAGAAAATATGTTATGTATATTGTGTTTAAATGGAAAAATTGTTTGTTTTCTTTTCTGTTAATGTATGTTTGCCTATGTCTTAAGTGATAATTTAATAAAGATGCTTAAAAAATAAGATTAGAAGCATTGCAGCCATTATACAAAGCTCAGACTATTTCTTTACGTGTTTCTGTGGCTAATACAAAGACCAGTGCTATGCTGAGATTTTCAGAATGCCAGTTTCAGATTTATCATTAAAGTAACAGTGCTTGTAACTTAACAACTGGATCGCTTAAAAGAGGAGTTTAGCTTAAATTCCTCTAGTTTCTGACAGTACTGCAGATCCATTTGTTTTTCTTTTTTGATCAGGTATATGTCATACATTTGTTAATAGCTAAAAGGTGATGTCAGAAATTGCTTTGTAAATGGGCTGAGTGATTTCTGTGTCATCAATAACTGGTGCAACAGTTTTATTTGCAGTCTTTTTTTTCTGTAACTTATGTGGTCTTTGAGTATGTTATATAAAGTAAGTGGGTATGGGAAGGCCTTGAAATTGAACCCTTCCCAACGTATGCAAAGCAGAAAAAAACTTCACTCTACCAATAATTTTGACTAAGGGACCTAAAATTGCATGCATGTGTGTGCACATGCATTAAATTGTTCCCTTTTATTTTAATGGACTGCCTTTTATCAGATCTCAACGCATTTCAAAAAGTTTGAACAATCAAGACTTGATTCAGTGAACCCTGTTCTTTGAGTCTTAGCAAAGTAAAGATAGGAGTTAACTCACCCTCGCAAGACCCATGGTAGTGTTTAGAAGGAAGTTTTGCAGAAATGGGTTTAATAAATTTATTTGCAGTGTATTGCAGCCTGATGCACAACATCTCTGACCTCCTTTGAGTGAAACTACCTTTGCAAGACAGCCCTTATGTACTCAGAAGTGCACAGGGTGACACTTTTTCTCTAGTATTCCCTCCATGTAAAGCTGTTATAGGTGAAACAGCCTTCTGCTGACAGAGACCTCGTACCTGGAACCAAATGAAATCTGAAAACCATTAAACGCTTGACCATATTTATCACCAAAAAAATTAGCAATAAAATAAACCTGTGTCCAAATGTTCTATACCCATGTATGTATCATATATATATATATATGTGTGTGTGTGTATGTGTGTATATATATATATATATATATATATATATATATATATATATATATATCATCACTGTGGTATCCTCGAAGTCTCAAACAACCCACTAAACAAGTATAGTGAGTCTAAAAACAAAACAGTGTAAGAAACTTCACTGTGTGGAAGATTTTCAATCCATATATATCTAGTTAATAACTGTATATTAATACGATCAGATAATGGTAGTAGAAGTAGCAAACTTAAATTCGTCCTAATAGAAAAAATAATACAAAATACATAATTTGAAATATTGTACATAATTATTAAGTATTCAAAAGTAATCCAAGCAGGGTAGGTAGTCCGTTTCCAGTTGAAAATCCTTTATTAAGCACACAGACAAGCGATCCAAGTAAAACAAAAATAGAGTAATAGTTTCCTCACAAGCTTTCTAACTATATATATATATATATATATATATATATATATATATATATATATATATATATATATATATACTTTTTATCAGGCAAGGGAGTGGTTTATTGTGCTGTAAAACAAAGTGTTATTGGTATACAAGTTAAATTCACATCCCTTCCTCCATCAGTGTGACATTCGAACTGGTCATGCCCTTCTTAGTAGCTGTCATAATAATGTAACCCTTATGTACTTTAAATAAAATTAATAATGCTGTGGTACCTCTAATTTAACCAGATTATTAAGTCTGTAATTTTATCCAAGACAATATACTACTTGGCTAGAAATATATAAACCTTACACCATTTGGCAATCAAAAAAATATATATAAATATTCACATACACCCATTTTGCATGTAAAAAAATCCATTGTAAAAATCATGTTCTATTTTCATAACCTATTGTTGACAAAGATCGGTTTCATCCTTCTAAACTTCTTCAGGTTCATAGATAGGTACTAGGCTGTCGGCCCGAGTGCCTACGTAAGCCTAGCCAGCAGGGTTCCCTGGCTTAAGAAAGTTATTTACCTGTGCAACTGTTTAGCAGAGACACATACGTGATCCTCTGGGTGTATTTCCCATTTCCCATCCACTCATCAAGATTTTTCGTGAAGATTGCTAATGAACTTTGCTTGACATAGATGGCTAGCCTGTTCCAGAGTATGGGAAGTCTCTGGGACAGGAATCTATCCCTCCAGCATGTCCTGTTTATTGTGGTGACAAGGTTTAGGTCCCTAGAGTGTGTAGCTCTAAGGGATTGGGATTTCTTTAGGTGTAGCATGTCCAGCAGCTCTGGGTTAGACATAGCTTTATATGTTGGGCAGAGATCACCTCGGAGTAGGTGATATGCTATGGAGTAAAGCTGGAGTTTTTTGAGACTGTCAGTGTAGGGCATCTGTTTGAGGCAAGTAATCCTCTTTGTGAGGTACTTCTGTGGCCTTTCCAGCTGCTGCAGATGTCTTGTGAGGTACATTCCAAAAGGGACGTTGTACTCTATAATGGGTCTAATGAGTGTCGAGTAGAGGGGAACAATGACATCTTTTTTCCTGGATGAGAACCCTTTTATGATGAGGTGTGCCATGTAGAAGGACTTACTGACTACTGTGGCAATGTGACTATTAAAGGACAAACTACTGTCCACCTGGGTCCCAAAGTCTC
>NC_056726.1:966848577-966858577 GCF_019279795.1 Protopterus annectens
CAGGTAATTGTTCATCCCTACTGGTATTTAAAGTTAAATTTCTGTTAGAAACTTGTGTAACTCGAGATCTATCATACCACAGAACAAATTGTCATCTAAAATTAAATCTGTCTTTCTGTATAGTATGTTTATCTCATTTTTGGTCACCAAACAATACTGGTGGTCCTTGTCCAAAATATCTTTCATTCTCTTGGTATAGTCCCATTTGTCCATAATGACTATACCTCCCCCCTTGTCTGGCTTCATCACACGTATTTTGTTGTTGTTACTTAATTCATGTAATAATTTCTTTTCCTTTTTATCCAAATTACTTTAGCCAATGACCCAAAAATTAAAATGTTATAAAAAACTGGTCCCACAATGTTCTTTGAAAGGTTCTTTGAAATGTTTTTTGATATGTTTTTTGAATATGTTTTTTGAAACGCTTTTTGGAATGTTCTTTAAAATGGTTTTTGAAATGGATTGTGAGATGTTTTTGAAACGTTTTTTGAAATGGTCTTTGAATATGTTGCTTTGAATGTCTTGTTGGTAGTTTGTACATTAGAAGTTCTCAAACAATTCAAGACAGTATCATCTACTGCCATGGAATTTTTTGTATAGAATTAATTCAGTTATTTTACTATCTATACAAAATTATCAAATCAATATTTTATTATTTATATTTATTCATATTTAAGATATATATACATGTATATTTATATAGAATTATTTATTTAACTAATTATTTATATATATATTCATACTGCATTCATTTTATTAGTTATTGTATAATATATGTCTTTTCATCAGCATCAAGATATTTTATTTTATTATTTATTGAATGATTTAACTATTTATGCACTTTATTACTCATTCAGTATTTTTAAAGAATGTAATATCTTGAATATTTTATTTTATTTTGTATTATCAATTGCAATTTTATATGGTTCAATATGAAGATGAAATGCCCTTTTAAATTTAAACTGCAACATTGTATTAAGCAATTAATCAATTAACTACTATTGGGAATCAATGAACAATATATAAAAAGACTGTTGGGATTAGTTTAAAATTGGATTCTGAAGAAGTCTCCGTTGTGGGAGATGAAAGCGCTAAATCCGAGGTGTTTTCATGTTTGTTTTGGTTGTTTACATTAAAGAATTTAGTTTTTAAACTATCCGTCATTCGTGGTTTATGCTGGTAAAGTATTACGGAGGTTCAGCAGAAAAAGGGAGAGATAAAGGACAGCCTTAATAGTGCCGGGACGTAATTTGTATTTTATTGCTATTAACTAATCTGCACAAGTAACTGATTTGTCTGCAGTTAAAATCATTCTGTATCTTTACAAATCTTTATCTGTTTGTGGCTGTAGGCTGTTGTTTCTAGCTGAAGCCTCTCTTTAACTTGGTTAGATTGTGTTAAAAGTCTGCTGAGTGGGGGCTGGCTCTTTTGTGTTCTTGTAAAAAAAAGTTGTTGTTCTGGTATTTAAGCCCTAACTTTGATAGGGTTTCTGTCTATACACACTGAGCAGAGTGGATAAGAGTTGTTGACAGCAGCTGTTAGCTGAGATATACAAGTATCCTGTTTTTTTTTCGATTATTTATACAGATTATTGTTTTTAACAATTAATATATAGCACTTTTATTGTCTGCTTTTTAGTCTTCGAGTGTATTTTATTGCTATTGACTAATCTGCACAAGTAACTGATTTGTCTGCAGTTAAAAGCATTCTGTATCTTTACAAATCTTTATCTGTTTGTGGCTTTCTCTAGTGCTACTGGCTGTAGGCTATTGTTTCTAGCTGAAGCCTCTCTTTAACTTGGCTAGATTGTGTTAATAGTCTGCTGAGTGGGGGCTGGTTCTTTTGTGTTCTTGTAAAAATAAAGTTGTTCTTCTGGTATTTAAGCCCTAACTTTGATAGGGTTTCTGTCTATACACACTGAGCAGAGTGGATAAGAGTTGTTGATTGCAGCTGTTAGCTGAGATATACAAGTATCCTGTTTTTTTTCGATTATTTATACAGATTATTGTTTTTAATAATTAATATATATCACATTTATTGTCTGCTTTTTAGTCTTCAAGTATATTTTATTGCTAATAACTAATCTGCACAAGTAACTGATAAGTCTACAGTTAAAAGCTTTCTGTATTTTTACAAATCTTTATCTGTTTGTGGCTTTCTCTAGTGCTACTGGCTGTAGGCTATTGTTTCTAGGTGAAGCCTCTCTTTAACCTGGCTAGATCTAGGTGAAGCCTCTCTTTAACCTGGCTAGATTGTGTTAATAGTCTGCTGAGTGGGGGCTGGCTCTTTTGTGTTCTTGTAAAAAAGAAGTTGTTCTTCTGGTATTTAAGCCCTAACTTTGATAGGGTTTATATCTATACCCACTGAGCAGAGTGGATAAGAGTTGTTGACCGCAGCTGTTATCTTAGATATATAAGTATCCTGTTTTTTTACGATTATTTATACAGATTATTGTTTTTAACAATTAATATATAGCACTTTTATTGTCTGCTTTTTAGTCTTCTAGTGTATTTTATTGCTATTAACTAATCTGCACAAGTAACTGATTTGTCTGCAGTTAAAAGCATTCTGTATCTTTACAAATCTTTATCTTTTTGTGACTTTCTCTAGTGCTACTGGCTATAGGATATTGCTTCTAGCTGAAGCCTCTCTTTAACTTGGCTAGATTGTGTTAATAGTCTGCTTAGTGGGGGCTGGTTCTTTTGTGTTCTTGTAAAAAAAAGTTGTTCTTCTCGTATTTAAGCCCTAACTTTGATAGGGTTTCTGTCTATACACACTGAGCAGAGTGGATAAGAGTTGTTGACCGTAGCTGTTAGCTGAGATATATAAGTATCCTGTTTTTTTTCGATTATTTATACAGATTATTGTTTTTAACAATTAATATATAGCACTTTTATTGTCTGCTTTTTAGTCTTCGAGTGTATTTTATTGCTATTAACTAATCTGCACAAGTAACTGATTTGTCTGCAGTTAAAAACATTCTGTATCTTTACAAATCTTTATCTGTTTGTGGCTTTCTCTAGTGCTAAGGCTATTGTTTCTAGCTGAAGCCTCTCTTTAACTTGGCTAGATTGTGTTAATAGTCTGCTGAGTAGGGGCTGGTTCTTTTGTGTTCTTGTAAATAAAAAAAAGTTGTTCTTCACAGCTGTTAGCCGAGATATATAAGTATCCTGTTTTTTTTCGATTATTCATACATATTGTTTTTAACAATTAATATATAGCACTTTTATTGTCTGCTTTTTAGTCTTCTGGTGTATTTTATTGCTATTAACTAATCTGCACAGGTAACTGATTTGTCTGCAGTTAAAAGCTTTCTGTATCTTTACAAATCTTTATCTGTTTGTGGCTTTCTCTAGTCCTACTGGCTGTAGGCTTTTGTTTCTAGCTGAAGCCTCTCTTTAACTTGGCTAGATTGTGTTAATAGTCTGCTGAGTGGGGGCTGGTTCTTTTGTGTTCTTGTAAAAAAAAAAGTTGTTCTTCTGGTATTTAAGCCCTAACTTTGATAGGGTTTCTGTCTATACACACTGAGCAGAGTGGATAAGAGTTGTTGACAGCAGCTGTTAGCTGAGATATACAAGTATCCTGTTTTTTTTCGATTATTTATACAGATTATTGTTTTTAACAATTAATATATAGCACTTTTATTGTCTGCTTTTTAGTCTTCGAGTGTTTTTTATGGCTATTAACTAATCTGCACAAGTTACTGATTTGTCTGCAGTTAAAAACATTCTGTATCTTTACAAATCTTTATCTGTTTGTGGCTTTCTCTAGTGCTACTGGCTGTAGGCTGTTGTTTCTAGCTGAAGCCTCTCTTTTAACTTGGCTAGATTGTGTTAATAGTCTGCTGAGTGGGGGCTGGTTCTTTTGTGTTCTTGTAAAAAAAAAAAAGTTGTTCTTCTGGTATTTAAGCCCTAACTTTGATAGGGTTTCTGTCTATACACACTGAGCAGAGTGGATAAGAGTTGTTGACCATAGCTGTTAGCTGAGATATATAAGTATCCTGTTTTTTTTTCGATTATTTATACAGATTATTGTTTTTAACAATTAATATATAGCACTTTTATTGTCTGCTTTTTAGTCTTTGCGTGTATTTTATTGCTATTAACTAATCTGCACAAGTAATTGATTTGTCTGCAGTTAAAAGCATTCTGTATCTTTACAAATCTTTATCTGTTTGTGGCTTTCTCTAGTGCTTCTGGCTGTAGGCTATTGTCCCCACCCTCCCTGTTGGTGTCTTGCTGTTATACTTGGTGGCTTTGCAGTTGCCCGCCCCTACTGTAAATCTGATCTGTGACACTCTTCCCAGTCTAGTGTCTTTAGCTCATTCTACCTAGTACAGAGAGAACATTTGATAAGGCCTTCTGTTTCTCCTTTTTCCCTTTAAAAAAAAAAATTTTTTTTTTTTTTTGCCTGAACCTCTTTGTGTTCTGACTGTGCTTCTCAAACATTTTGGAAATATTGAGTATATTTCAGAGCATTTATTATAACTGTAATTGCCTTAATATTGCTACAACTCATGTGCTCTAGGTTGCACTGCATCTGAAGTGTTTGTGTGTTTTAGCTGCTTTTATGTATATATAGACTTCTTTGCAGAGCTTATTTAGTTAAAGAAACAGAGTTGTTTTATTGCATTCCTGCCTGTATTTCTGAGTTTTTTTGCACTTTTAAAGTTTGTTTTTGCTTAGTTTAAGTGGGAGGCTACACACTCAAGTTCCCCAGCTGAATTAAAGCATTTACTGTGTTTCTGCACCTAATTTCTGCTACTTTGTAAAAAAAAAAAATCCTTGTTTCCCGCCTTTACTGAACTAGAATAGTCCAGTCTTCAGGTATTGCTGAACTCTGGGCTGTGTCATAGTTCCTGTGTTGCCCATATCCTTATTTGGATAGGAGGAAGCTTCTTTGTTCACCAGTGAGAGTGGGGAGCTCTGAGCAGCCTATCTGTCCCTTGAGGAGTGGTTCCAGCCCAGTAACATGTAGCTTATTGGCCGTTTTGGGCCATTTCCTATCTCTTTTTAACCCCCTGCTTTAAAGCCAGCTTTAGCGCTTGTAATTTAAAGTTTGTCCTGTTTGTTGCATTTACCTGTTGAGGCTACACACTCAAGTGCACTAGCCTGTGTTACATATTTATTGCATTTTTCTGCTGTTTGTTGCAAAAAAAAAAATAATAATTATCCTTGTTTCCCATCTTTCCTGACCTACAATAGTCCAAATACAGGCTTTGCTGTATTCTGGACTTTTGGAAAGTTCCTGTGTTGCCCATTTCCTTTCTTGGATAAAGGGAGGCTTCTTTGTTCACCAGTGGCAGTGGGGAGCTTAGAGCAGCCTATCTATCCCTGGAGGAGTGTTCCCAGCACAAGAATCTGGTAGTCTTTTGGCCGTTTTGGGCCAATTTCTAGCTCTTACAAGTCCCCCTGTATAAAACCCGCTTTGGCGTGGTTTGTGCACTTGTTACTACTCAGCCAAGCTCCTCGTGGTCCGGCAGAGTGGTGCTAGCAGCAGAGAGGCTAAAAGAGCGACTGCTAACCTGATAAAAGTGTTTTTTTTTCCTGCTACTACCTGGGCGACTGTCCGATCTAGCTAAACTGCAAGTATTTCTGCTTCTTGAACTGTTTTAAACTGTTTAAAGTTGTTTTTGCACCTGCACTTTTAACGTTTGCCGTTTGTTGCATTTACCTGTTGAGGCTACACACTAGGGCTAGCCTGTGTTACATATTTATTGCACTTTCCTGCTGTTTGTTGCAAAAAAGAAAAAAAAAATTATCCTTGTTTCCCATCTTTCCTGATCTAGAGTAGTCCAAATGCAGGCCTTGCTGTATTCTGGACTTTTGGAAAGTTCCTGTGTTGCCCATTTCCTTTCTTGGATAAAGGGAGGCTTCTTTGTTCACCATTGGCAGTGGGGAGCTTGGAGCAGCCTATCTATCCCTGGAGGAGTGTTCCCAGCACAAGAATCTGGTAGTCTATTGGCCGTTTTGGGCCAATTTCTAGCTCTTTCAAGTCCCCCTGTATAAAACCCGCTTTAGCACGGCTTTGCACGATTTTGCGCATAGCACAGCATCAGGCAGCGCCACTCTCGGCTCCACAAAGTCTGCTCTTCACTTTTTCCCTTAGAACTGATCTAGTTCTCATAATAAACACCCTATTCCCACTCTAAAGCCTGGCACTTGCTCACTAAAGCAATTATATAAGTCAGCACTAAAAAATTAAAAGCACTACACCCTCACAAACTCCCTTTGAGTACTTTGTTCCCCATTGGCCCTTTTTTTCAATTATAAAGGAATTCCCAATACTATTCTAGCATGTCCAAAGGTCAGTTGTCAATCTCCTCTCCGGTCCAGCTGGTGAATCTGGGAATCTTGAGGCAATGTTACAACTGCCTCATGTACACAGACAACCCTCTCCTCCTCCCAAAAAATTCCAACACATGTGAGAGATAGCCAAACTGGAGGCTAAGCTCTCTCAACTTAGTACTGGCGTAACCAGTCAGGAGGAGAAGAAAGCCACACTCACTATAATTCCAGTCTCACATAGACCTACCACGACAGCAAACCAAACACATAAACACACAAAAACATACTCGGAGGCTCTAAATAAAAATCTGCCTAAGCAGCAGAGACCTCCAAAACAGACACCCAAGCAACCGCTACCTCAAAACAAAACACGTGCAACACATAGCTCACAAGCCAGTGTGCCGAACAGTCACAGCCCTTAAGGCTAAACAACACACCTGATACACTTGTAATAGGTGACTCTGTCATCAGGGACACTGACGTCCTGCTCACCAGGCTGAACAAGGAGATGGTCATGGTGAGCTGCCTGTCGGGCGCTAGGATCCGCCACATAACGCAAGCACTCAGGTCACTCCAAGGCAAGTACAAATATGACTCAGTCATTGTCCATGCTGGTGTGAATAACCTGAGATGTACCTCCCTGGACTACATGAAAAGAGACATAGAGGAGCTCTCTGAGCATGTAGCCCAGGCCGGTATGACCCTGACCTTGAGTAGCATCTTACCCTCATCAAGAATGATGCCACAATATGAAGACAAGATGATCAATTTCAACAATTGGCTTAAGTATTGGTGTAATTCAAAGGGGAACCAATGCCTGTCTGCCTGGGATGACATGCTCGACAAGCCACGATGCTTCGCTAGGGACGGCTTGCACCTGTCACCCCTGGGCTTTCGGATATTGGCAAAGGCTCTTGCCACCCCCATAGTGCCTTTTTTAGGCAAGGCTCAAAAGAAAAACCCACCTCCATAGGTATCACAAGGGATAAGAAACTAAGAGTAATGCTACTCAATGCCAGAAGTCTAAACCTCAAGATACACGCACTCGAAACTCTCCTTAGCATGGAGAACATCGATATCTGTGCAGTAACAGAATCCTGGTTCAAGGCTCCTGAGAGCACCCCAGCACTACCAGGTTATACCTCATACCATGTTTTTCGGCCCCAAAACTTGGACCGAACCACAAAAGGAGGAGGAGTATCAATATTCGTCAAAGATACCCACACCTCCAGGTTGGTGGCACAGCACGAAGTGTCAGAGACTATCCATGTGCAACTAACAGTGGGTAAAACTGCCTTCCAGTTTATAGCCTGCTACAGACCACCCTCCCAGACCCAGGAACCCCACTCGGTCTTCCTGAGAACACTGAAAAATGTGAAGGTCTCTCCAAACACCATTATATTGGGCGACTTCAACTTCCCTAACATAGACTGGGAGCATTACTCTAGCTCCAACACCCTAGCCCGAAGGCTCCTAGAATTTATAAACTCAAATGCTATGGAACAGCTTTTTGCCACTCCCACAAGAGGGGATAACATACTGGACCTGATCATCACCAACATGGGGACTCTATGCTCCAGACCAGAAGTGTATCCCTCACTGGTAAGATCAGACCATAAAGTAATCTCACTAGATATTCACATCCCGACCCCAGCTCCTGCCCAGAAAACCACAGTGAAAAACTTCTCTAAAGCAAATTTCACACTCCTCAAAACGGAGGTGGAATCCTTCAAAGCCCCCGGGCCTGTGGAAAATATAGCCCAGACCGCAGAATCCTTTATAAACACATTCTATGAACACCTTCAGGAATGCATGGATCATGCAATCCCAAATAAAACCAAGACCCAATCCTCCAAGGTTAGGCGTCCTGTCTGGTGGACCCCAGCCATAAACAAGCTATACAATAGAAGGAGGAAGCTACTACATGATAGAGCAAAATCCCAAAAAAGAAAGGCATCTCTGATCAGTATTAGCAAAAAACTACGGGCACTCATGAAATCGTCTAAGGCCAGCTTTGAGAGCAAAATTGCACAGGACACTAAGGATAATCACAAGACTTTCTTTAGTTATGTTAGGAACCTGGGTGGGAATTCCCAGATATGCTCAGAATTAGTCCAAAAAGACAAAAAATACACCGAACCCTCAGACATTGCCAACATCTTAGCTGACAGGTTCAGCGCAAACTTCTCCCCCCCTTTCCCCACCAAAAGGGCAAATATCTATCCCAGCAGAGTGCTGCCCCCCTGACATCTCAGATGCTCAGGTAAGAGCTGCCCTCTCCAAAGCAAAAAACACAGCATCAGTGGGACCAGACGGTGTCCTGGGCTGCGTCCTACATGAACTCCAAGAAGAATTAAACCCAAACATAAAACTACTGTTCAATCTCAGCCTTATTACAGGATATGTACCCAAAGAGTGGCGTACAGCAACAGTGGTCCCTCTCCACAAAGGTGGTGCCTCAACGGATCCTGGAAACTATTGCCCCATAAGCCTGACTAGCTTGGTCTGCAAAGCTATGGAAAGGATCATCATGGACCTTATAAATAAAGATATCGGGGACCTACAGACACTGGATCCTACCCGGTTTGGCTTTGTTAAGGGCATATCCTGCCTCTTAAACCTGGTTGATTTCTTTGAAACAGTCACTAAGGCCATTGACGAGGGGAAGATGGTCCACACAGCCTACCTGGACCTCGCAAAAGCCTTCGATGCAATACCCCACTTGGGCATTATAGATAAGCTCACCAGCTTAAATATAAACCCCTATGTCACTAGATGGGTTGCAAACTGGCTCAAGGACAGAACCCACATGGTTAGAATTGCTGGAGCCATGTCAGACTCCAAACCAGTTACAAGTGGCGTCCCACAAGGCTCAGTCCTGGGACCTCTCTTGTTCGGTATATATTTCTTGGAGGTACAGGCCAACACGGAAGGACTGTGGCTGACCAAGTTTGCAGATGACTGAAAACTGGGCGCCATAATCAACACTTCAGCTGGCACAAGCATCCTCCAAAAGGGCCTCATAGAAACAGACAACTGGTGCCAGAGCCATGGCCTCAAGCTAAATGCCAAAAAGTGTATAGTCATCCCCTTTGGCAAAAACAAAGTGCCCACAAATTACCTCATAGGTGGTAATCCATTAAGTAGAGAAGAAGTAATTAGGGACCTGGGGACCCAAGTTGATGGCAATCTCTCATTTGACAACCACGTGGCCAAAGTGGTTAGAAAAACATTTTATATAGCCCACCTAATCATGAAGGGATTCACATCTAGATCAGGGGAGGTCATTGTGCCTCTTTACTCATCCCTCATCAGGCCCTTAATTGAGTACAATGCCCCTTTTGGGATGTACCTTACCAGACACCTGCAGCAACTGGAAAGACCCGAAAAGTACCTCACCAAGAGGATCAAAGGGCTCAAACAGATGCCATATGCTGCCCGGTTAAAGAAACTCCAGCTCTACTCAGTGGCATACCGCCTGCTCAGAGGCGATCTGTGCCTGACGTATAAAGCCATGTCCAACCCGGAATTAATGGACATGCTGCACCTCAGAAAATCCAAATCCCATCGAGCTACGTGCTCGATAGACTTGAACCTCAGCACTGAAATAAATAGGACATGCTGGAGGGACAGATTCATAACCCAGAGGCTCCTTTTACTCTGGAATAAAATCCCAGTCCAGGTTAGGCAGAGTCCCTCATTGACTCTCTTCA
>NC_056726.1:966866077-966868577 GCF_019279795.1 Protopterus annectens
ATATGAAGATGAAATGCCCTTTTAAATTTAAACTGCAACATTGTATTAAGCAATTAATCAATTAACTACTATTGGGAATCAATGAACAATATATAAAAAGACTGTTGGGATTAGTTTAAAATTGGATTCTGAAGAAGTCTCCGTTGTGGGAGATGAAAGCGCTAAATCCGAGGTGTTTTCATGTTTGTTTTGGTTGTTTACATTAAAGAATTTAGTTTTTAAACTATCCGTCATTCGTGGTTTATGCTGGTAAAGTATTACGGAGGTTCAGCAGAAAAAGGGAGAGATAAAGGACAGCCTTAATAGTGCCGGGACGTAACTGGTGTTTGGTGACATATTCTTCTTGGTTACAAGTTTCTAGCAATAAAATACACTCGATGACTAATAAGCAGACAATAAAAGTGCTATATATTAATTGTTAAAAACAAAAACCTGCATAAATACTCAAAAAAACAGGATACTTATATATCTCAGCTAACAGCTGCGGTCAACAACTCATCCACTCTGCTCAGTGTGTATAGACAGAAACCCTATCAAAGTTAGGGCTTAAATACGAGAAGAACAACTTTTTTTTTTGACAAGAACACAAAAGAACCAGCCCCCACTCAGCAGACTATTAACACAATCTAGCCAAGTTAAAGAGAGGCTTCAGATAGAAACAATAGCCTACAGCCAGTAGCACTAGAGAAAGCCACAAACAGATAAAGATTTGTAAAGATACAGAATGCTTTTAACTGCAGACAAATCAGTTACTTGTGCAGATTAGTTAATAGCAAGAAAATACACTCGAAGACTAAAAAGCAGACAATAAAAGTGCTATACATTAATTATTAAAAACAATAATCTGTATAAATAATCGAAAAAAAACAGGATACTTATATATCTCAGATAACAGCTGCAGTCAACAACTCTTCTCCACTCTGCCAAGTGTGTATAGATAGAAACCCTATCAAAGTTAGGGCTTAAATACCAGAACAACAACTTTTTTTTTTTACAAGAACACAAAAGAACCAGCCCCCACTCAGAAGACTATTAACACAATCTAGCCAAGTTAAAGAGAGGCTTCAGCTAGAAACAATAGCCTACAGCCAGTAGCATTAGAGAAAGCCACAAACAGATAAAGATTTGTAAAGATACAGAATACTTTTAACTACAGACAAATCAGTTACTTGTACAGATTAGTTAATAGCAATAAAATACACTAGAAGACTAAAAAGCAGAAAATAAAAGTGATATATATTAATTGTTAAAAACAATATGTATGAATAATCGAAAAAAAAACAGGATACTTATATATCTCAGCTAACAGCTGTGAAGAACAACTTTTTTTTTACAAGAACACAAAAGAACCAGCCCCCACTCAGCAAACTATTAACACAATCTAGCCAAGTTAAACAGACGCTTCAGCTAGAAACAATAGCCTACAGCCAGTAGCACTAGAGAAAGCCACAAACAGATAAGATTTGTAAAGATACAAAATGCTTTTAACTGCAGACAAATCAGTTACTTGTGCAGATTAGTTAATAGCACTAAAATACACTTGAAGACTAAAAAGCAGACAATAAAAGTGCTATATATTAATTGTTAAAAACAATAACCTGCATAAATAATCGAAAAAAACAGGATATTTATATATCTCTGCTAACAGCTGAGGTCAACAACTCTTATCTACTCTGCTCAGTGTGTACAGACAGAAACCCTATCAAAGTTAGGGCTTAAATACGCGAAGAACAACTTTTTTTTACAAGAACACAAAAGAACCAGCCCCCACTCAGCAGACTATAAACACAATCTAGCCAAGTTAAAGACAGGCTTCAGCTAGAAATAATAGCCTACAGCCAGTAGCACTAGAGAAAGCCACAAACAGATAAAGATTTGTAAAAATACAGAAAGCTTTTAACTGCAGACGAATCAGTTACTTGTGCAGATTAGTTATTAGCAATAAAATACACTTGAAGACTAAAAAGCAGACAATAAAAGTGCTATATATTAATTGTTAAAAACAATAATCTGTATAAATAATCGCAAAAAAACAGTATACTTGTATATCTCAGCTAAGAGTTGCAGTCAACAACTCTTATCCACTCTGCTCAGTGTGTATAGAACGAAACCCTATCAAAGTTAGGGCTTAAATACCAGAAGAACAACTTTTTTTTTACAAGAACACAAAAGAACCAGCCCCCACTCAGTAGACTATTAACACAATCGAGCCAAGTTAAAGAGAGCCTTCAGCTACCAGAAGAACAACTTTTTTTTTTTTACAAGAACACAAAAGAACCAGCCCCCACTCAGTAGACTATTAACACAATCGAGCCAAGTTAAAGAGAGGCTTCAGCTAGAAACAATAGCCTACAGCCAGTAGTACTAGAGAAAGCCACAAACAGATAAAGATTTGTAAAGATACAGAATGCTTTTAACTGCAGACAAATCAGTTACTTGTGCATATTAGTTAATAGCAATAAAATACACTCGAAGACTAAAAAGCAGACAATAAAAGTGC